>NW_020191085.1:0-106634 GCF_002263795.3 Bos taurus
TAAATATGCTCACTCATATGTATCAACACATACGTATACTCATGTGTGTTCTATAATTTATGCTCACACACACTCACATATTCAGTTACCAACACAAATACGGTTTAAACAACGCAGACACACATAACCCCTTGTGCATATTCACATACCAAGTCACAGATGCATATCAACATATTAAATATAAAACTTGACTACCACTCGCTCATATACATATGTATATTCAAACATACAACTAAACTTATGAATTTACTTAAACAGCAAAATTAGTAATATACATGCACACATGTTGTTACTTGCAATATCATGCTCATAGTTCACTCAGTCAGAAGGGTAAAATGACAGATTAACTCATAGTCACACTCACATACACAGTCTTCAACATTCTCTCACACAAACATGCTCGACCATTCACTCACATGAGCATAATGCATTTATTCACTCGCAAGAACACGCTCACAAAATCACTCACACACAAAACCAAGTCATTTTCCCTTACATATGCAGACTCACGCTTTTACTTCCATAAAATAAGATGGTCACAAAGGACCATGCTCATGTGTTCATTTGTACATGAACCTGCTCACACTTATAAATGCTCACACAATCACACACATAAGTATACTCACACATTAACATGCTTAAAGATGAACGCCCATGCAGTCACAGCATGCTAACAAATTTACTAACACACATAGATGCACTTACCATCCACATGTTCACACGCTCAATCCAACAGACTTGCTCACACGTTTCTTAGCTCATACGAACACGTACACAAATTCATTCACACACAGAACACATTCATACATGCTTGTTTTACAAGCAGAAACATACTCATACATTCAGCCACCCTTATGGGCATCCCCATCTCAACATGATCACACACTCAAATGTTAACACATTCAACCGTGCACACGTATTAATGAAATCATACACATGTATACTCTTACATATGATGATTTGTACAAATCACATGTCCAGTCTTATGCCCATATTCATATACACATGCGCAAACATCTCTGCGTTCTCTCACACACACGTACCTGCTGTCATCCTTGAATATGCTTACAAATTCACTAAAACAAATTTGTGCTCTTATGCATATATTCACACATTCACTGACACAAACATCCTCAATTCTCACACACATGTAAACACACATACTTTGAGACCACCAATGCACACATTCACTCATTCACACAATTCACATAAAAGACACACTCATATCTCACATGAACACATTTCCTCATTTACACATATTAGCGCACACTTGAAGGTGAAAGAGGAGAGTGAAAAAGCTGACTTAAAACTCAACATTTAGAAAACAAAGATCATGGCATCCAGTCTCATCACTTCATGGCAAATAGATGGGGGAAACAATGGAAACGATGACAGACTTTATTTTCTTGGGCTTCAAAATCACTGCAGATGGTTACTGCAGCTGAAATTAAAAGATGCTGGCTTGACAAACATAGACAGTGTTTTTAAAAAGGCAGAGACATCACTTTGCTGAGAAAGGTCTGCATGGTCAAAACTATGATTTTTCCAGTAGCCATGTACGGATGTGAGAGTTGGACCACAAAGAAGGCTGAGCACCAAAGAATCGATAGGCACAAATTGTCATGCTGGAGAAGACTTTTGAGAGCCCGTTGGACAGCAAGGAGATCAAACTTGTCAGTTCTAAAGGGAATCAGTCCTGAACATTCATTGGAAGGACTGATGCTGAAGCTGAGGTTCCAGTCCTTTGGCCAACTGGTGGAAAGATTGGACTCATTGGGAAAAGACCCTGATGCTGGGAAAGATTGAGGGCAGGAGGAGAAAGGGGCAACAGAGGATGAGATGGTTGGATGGCATCACTGACTCAAAGGACAAGAGTTTGAGCAAACTCCAGGAAATAGTGAAGGACAGGGAAGCCTGGCATGCTGCAGTCCATGGGGTTGCAAAGAGTCGGACATGACTGAGTGACTGAACAACAACCAAGCACACTCAAAAACAGGGACATACTCACATTCATTGACTTAACGTGCATTCTCACAGACTCACACTCACAGAAACCCAGTCATATAGATGATGTGCTTACACACAGCCTGCTCACAGGCACGTTGACACACTCAAACAGAAATCTGATTACATAGTCACTCTGACACAAGCATACTCACACTCACCATCAACTCAAACATTCACTCACACACACAAAGATTAACTCACTCAAATTTAGCATAGAGCACACTTCCCTGGTGGCTCAGACGGTTAAGCATCTGTCTACAATGTGGGAGACCCGGGTTCGATCCCTGGGTAGGGAAGATCCCCTGGAGAAGGAAATGGCAATCCACTCCCGTACTATGGCATGGAAAATCCCACGCACAGAGGAGCCTGGTAGGCTACAGTCCATGCAGTCACAAAGAGTCGGACACAACTAAGCAACTTCACTTTCACACGCTCACATTAACAGGCTTATGAAAACAAATATAGATATTCCCTCACTGACACAAGCATTTAAACACATATACAGAGACTCACAAATTCCATAGGCTTGAACACACCCATTTAATTCAACACTCAAATATTGTTACATAACATACTGTAAGACATGAAAAAGTTCACAAATTCACTTTCACAAATGTTTTTGTTGTTGTTCAGTCACTCAGTCGTGTCTGACTCTTTGTGGCCCCATGGACCGCAACACGCCAGGCTTCCCTGTCCTTTTCCACCTCCCAGAATTTGCTCAAACTCATGTCCATTGAGTCGGTGATGCCATCCAACCATCTTGTCTTCTGTCATCCCCTTCTCCTGCCTTCAATGTTTTCCAGCATCAGGGTCTTTTCTATGAGTCAGCTCATCATCTGTTTCAGCATCAGTCCTTCTAATGAATATTCAAGACTGATTTCCTTTAGGACTGACTGGTTTGATCTCCTTGCAGTACAAGGGACTCTCAAGAGTCTTGTCCAACAGCACAGTTCAAAAAGCATCAGTTCTTCAGTGCTCAGCCTTCTTTATGGTCCAACTCTCACATCCATACATGACTACTGGAAAAACCACAGCTTTGACTTGACAGACCTTTTTCGCTAAAGTAATGTCTCTGCTTTTTAATACACTGTCTACGTTGGTCATAGCTTTTCTTCCAAGGAGCAAGTATCTTTTTTAATTTCATGGCTGCAGCCACCAACTGCAGTGATTTTGGAGCCCAAGAAAACAAAGTCTGTCATGGTTTCCATTGTTTCCCCATCTATTTGCCATGAAGCATTGGGATCAGATGTCATGATCTTAGTTTTTTGAATGTTGAGTTTTAAGCCAGCTTTTTCACTCTCCTCTTGCACCTTCATCAAGATGAAGAGCCTCTTCACTTTCTGCCATACAGGTGGTGTCATGTGCATATCTGAGGTTATTGATGTTTCTCCTGGCACTCTTGATTCCAGCTTGTGCTTCATCCAGCCCAGCACTTCTCATGATGTACTCTGCATATAAGTTAAATAAGCAGGGTGACAATTTCCAGCCTTGACGTACTCCTTTCCCAATTTGCAACCAGTCCTTTGTTCCATGTCCGGTTCTAACTATTGCTTCTTGACCTGCATACAGCTTTCGCAGGAGGCAGGTAGTGTGTACAAATATACATGTTCACATGTACGTGCATACTCCCACATTCAGTCACTTACATTAACGTGTTTACTGTTTACTCACTCAAATGCACATGCTGACAAATTATTCACATGCAGAAACACTCATGTACATTCACACCCACATGGTCACACATTCACCCATTAATACAGATGTGCTCACACCATCATTGCCTCACGTGAACTTGCTCATGCTGCTGCTGCTGCTGCTAACTCACTTCAGTTGTGTCCGACTCTGTGTGACCCCATAGACAGTAGCCCACCAGGCTCCCCCGTCCCTGGGATTCTCCAGGCAAGAACACTGGAGTGGGTTGCCATTTCCTTCTCCAGTGCATGAAAGTGAAAAGTGAAAGGGAAGTCACTCAGTCGTGTCTGACTCTTAGCGACCCCATGGACTGTAGCCCACCAGACCTCTCCATCCGTGGGATTTTTCCAGGCAAGAGTACTGGAGTGAGGTGCCATTGCCTTCTGCGGAACATGCCCATAGATGTATTCAAATACGTAGACATAACTAGGCACACTATAATAAATTCACTGTGTGCAAACTTGCACAAGAATTCACTCAATCACATGAATATTCCTACAAGTTCAGTCACACAGGTTCATGAATACATAAACTCAGGTGCTCCCGGACATTCACTTTCACATGCACATTAGCACTCTCATAGTCAGGAACATGCTCACATGGATGCTGTCCTACACACATGTGCACATCCTCCACAAAGTACAAATATTCCCTCATAAAGAAAATACACCCATATGTATTTACATTCAGATGCTCACATTTCACTCATACAAGAATACTCCACATGTTACCTAGTTTGCAGCACGAAACATGATACACATTCACTGACTCACAGGAAAGTGCTAATAATATCCATACACATGGCTTAAAATTCAGATATACACTTGGACACACACAAACATGCATTTCAACACTCAAACATTACTTTAACCTACCCTGACATGTACAAGTCCATATGTTCACCCTCTTGAACAGTATTACTCACACGTGCAGACACTGACACATTCACTCACATAAACATACTCAGATCTCATTCACATGAAAATTATCACACATTCACTCACATGCATACATGATCAAAAATTCACTCACACTCATGAGATTTGTGTACCCACAATGACACACTCATTTACACATGCAGGTCAACATTGACATAAAGAAGAACATGCCCAGGTATTCATCTGCACACAAACAGTAAAGCTCACTAGGAAGCTCACAAATTCAGTCACATAAATACGCTTACATTCACTGACACACATATATGTGCCTTTACACAAATACAACCATATATTAATAAGATTACACAGAAACACATAAACACGCTAACATGTGTGTTCCTGCTCAGAAACCTTCATACAATCGAGCACACACATATTCACTAAAGCAAAAATTCACTCACAATGGACCGCTCTTACCTATGAACAGGCTCAAATACACATTGACACTGTCACATTTATGCTCACGTGCAAAAATGCTCAAACAAAAAAATCCAAATAACAAATACGGTAAAAAAAATGCTCAAAACATTTACTTGCCAAAAACGCTCACTCATTAGCTCCCACCAATGTGATGAAAATCTCACTCACATGCCAGCACACATTCAGATTGTTGATTTGAAACCTCATGAGTTCCCTGGATGAAATTTGAAACTCACTCCCATGTATGAAGGGCAAGGAGATACCACAGCAAGAGGCAGAGCACTCCAAGTGGATGGGTGGCAATTGTTTTTTTTAGCTCTAGAAGGGAAATTTCTTTATATATATATATATATATATATATATATATATATATATATATATACACACACACACACACACATATACATACATACATATATACATATACACACATATATATATATATTTATGTGTATATATATGTATATATATATATTTTTTTTTAATTGGAGGCTTTTAATTGAAGACTTTTCAATATTGTGGTGGTTTTTGCCATACATTCAATTGAATCAGCCATGGATGTACATGTGTTATTAGCAAGAGAACTTACATACAAGGCTTGTATTGAGTGGCCACAAGACAAGTAGTTCTCCACGCCTGCCTGTCAGAATCATGGCGTATTTAATGGGGCTCAGCCAAATGTCTTGTCCATATGATCTCAACAGCACATTCCTCTTTCAAGGCTGTGTCTTTAAAACAGGACCTAGTATGGGAACTGTGGGCAGAACATACAGTCCAAGGATGAGGAGGGCGTGAGGAAACTCTGATTGCCAAGATTCAGCTCTTGGGTCAACCAGTAGTCATGTCTTCTTTTTAAAAATTTTTTAAGTATTTCTATTTGGCTATGCCAGGTCTTTGTTTTGACACACGGGATCTTCAATCTTCATCGCGGCATGCAGGATCTTTTTAGTTACAGCATGAGGGACCTTTAGCTGTGGCATGTAATCTCTTAGTTGCAGCATGTGGGATCTAGTTCCTTGACCAGAGATTGAGCCTGGACCCCCTGCAATGGGAAAGTGGCATCTTAGCCGCTGGACCACCAGAGAAGTCCCTGTCACATCTTCTTGATGATCTTCTCCAACATTCCATCCCTCATGACTGATTCTTACACTCTTATACATCCCCCTCTTCTGCCATGTGCCCTGAGCCATTAACAAGTGGTTTTATTAGCATGGAAATAGTTCATTTGGTGGCTGTCTAGCTGCATTGGAGGCAGATACCCCAATAATAATATCAGCATATGCAAGAGAAAAGACAGATTATGATTCCTGATGAATAAGCTTTTTTGTTCTCCCCACCAAGAGCTCCATGATCTGAACCACTGAAAATAAGTCCCCTAAGCAGGGAGTTGGATCACTCAAGGTGTTCACTTGTGTGACTGAATAAGGATGATACATTAGTAGACTCATCAGGTATGAACGTATAACATTCTGTTACCCAACGGTTGTGTTGATTCCTTCGGCAGGCCCTTGAGCAGACCTACTGAAGGAAGGTATTTCCATCAGAGTTCATTGTGTGACCAGACACTGGAGCAGCAGTAGTCTAAAGATGAAAAGACAGATATTTAGTAGGGACTTGTATGGAAAGTCTTCCCCTCACATAAAAATTACACTTCTGGCCTAATCCTTAGATGTTAATGGTTAATGTGGCTGTTGCATTAGGAGCTTGACCTGGTTGTTTATACCATATATATTGGCTGGGGAAGGCAGCACTGTCAGGCATATGGAGATGAACTGTGGGTGGGATATGCTAGGCCAGGACTCCCACCTTCTCCCCTCTTTCAGTGGTGTGTATTCGATTCCAAGCATAGTGCATTTCCTCAGGTCTGGCTCCCAGTGGAGATGTGAGCAGTTCCTCCTCACCCAGGGTTGCAGAGTAACTCATCCATCCTGGTACAATGTCTTATTGCAAATTCCAGTAGATAATGCCTTTCCCAGGTGTGATGTGGCTTGGTGTTCCCAGCATCATAGTATGTTGATCCTGTTGGAAATGCTCTCAAAATGGTGTCATGGGAATAGAACAGACAATCAAAAATGGCTCAGCAAGGTATTCTTTACTTCTGCAGAAGGGCGCTTTGCAGACAAAAGGTCTGGGAGCAAGCACACTGAGTGGGAGGTCTGACCAGGTTTTATCTCTAAGACCCAGGTTCCTTCCTCTGGCTCCTCATAGGCTGAGGACCAGAGTCACAATCTTCCCAGGATGTCACCTAAGATTTTTATTGGTCAATGGGGTCATGAGTAATACTTGCAAGCTCTTGAGTGGAGAACTGTTTTACCCACCCTTTTAGTTCTCTGAACGTATGCAGGGTAAAAACCTGTGAAATTACCCTACCAAACTGTTTTTATGAGGAAGGGGAGAGAAAAAAGGACTGGCAACAAGCTTCCATTTTTAGAAACCTTATTCACAAGCTGGGTGTATAGGTATATATATCTAAATAATGTGTGCTTAAAATGAATATGGATCATTTCTCTATTTCTCATATCTTCCCTTTTGGTAGAAAAGACTGTATTTTCCTACAGTCCACAGTGAGTGCAATCTAAGTAATATTCCATGACTTCCGTACCTTCATGAAACTGGCTGTCTTGGTAGAGGGCCTCAGTCTGGATTATGAGGCAGTCAGCATCATTCAAATATATTAAAGCTAGAGATAGTACTTTATTCTATCTGGCTAAAGTGGTTTTACCTGTTAGTAATTTAATCTGCTGCTTCAATATTCTCCTTTTCTTTTCCATCACCCGTGCTCCTTAGGGGAGACAGAACCTCCATTTACTATCATGTTCTTTTGTGCAAGCTTGTATATCACGATATTTGAAATGTCATCCTTGGTCACTGTCCATTTGACTAGTGTATCTATACATAGTACTCTACTCTGGTAATTCCTTAATGATGACCTCTTTCTTGTGTGTGGTGACTGGAGAAATTCTAAATTAGGCCAGACACAGTGTCCACCCAAACAAAGACATTTAGAACCCTCACTCGGAGGAAGGGGGCCGATATAATTTTACTCTCAGTGACTCACGAGTGGGGAGCTCCAGTGAATGGACTCATGCTCCTTTGGCAGTTGGGCCTTGTTTAGAACACACAGCAACTGCATTAAGCAAGTCATTTTGTTTCAAGGGCTTTCTAGCAACCTTGGCCATATGCCATTCCCTTCAAACACTATGGTGGCCACTCTTTCTATGGTGTATCTACTGAAGGGCAGATTGCTAAGGCTTGTACCCGGGCTAGGGCATCAGCTTCCTGCTGCCAGAGGATATCAGTGCCTCATGATCTGGTATATGGAAATCAGTGACAACTGACTCAGGTTCTGGCAAGCAAACCCAAATGTCTTTCTATATATTCTAACCCCCAAAGGGCTTATTTATAATTATCCACCCATATGCTTCCCACTGTTCAAGCCATAGGGTTAATCCCTTTAGAACAGCAGAATTGTCAGTGCAAAATGTTAACAGTCAGGACCTATGAGTGATTACCAGTGAAATCTTCTGTGTTCATCCCCATGGCTGCCGCAGTTCATTCCTGTTTCTATCCAGATGATGTGAGTGTTGGTAAGACCAAGACCAAATTCCCAGACACCTGGATTAAACCGATCTGTACCTGATGTCTTCATGGGCTGCCAGAGGAATACGAGTGGGCGAATTTGGAGCACTGACACATTCTATAAGGCCTAGTGGGGAAGGAAATGGCAATCCACTCCAGTATTCATGCCTGGGAAATCCCATGGACCGAGGAGCCTGGTGGGCTACAGTCCATGGGGTCGCAAAGAGTTGGACACGACTGTGTGACTTCACTTCACCTAATATGGCCTAGTAGCAGCTGCATTTTTGGAGACAGTGGGCTGGCATACAGGATGCGCCTCTGCTGCAAATAGGCAACTATGTAGTTAAAGTGGGGGGTTAAGCTATGGCAGATATGGGTCAATAGAACATGTTCTCAATCTCCCCTTGATAGGAAAGCAAATTCTTACTATAAGATGCTGTTCCTTAAAACTGTCTGGTCATATCTAATTTGTGTGCATTCTCAGATATTCCAGTCAGAGCCTTGGTAATATAACCAGTGTTTCCAATTGTGTCCTGTTACAAGGAGAACAGATTATCATTGTATTTATACAAATAAATATATGACCATAAAAATCAGAATACTCACGGAACACTCCAAAACCTGGAGGGATCAGATAGGGAGAAAAAAGTAAATGTTTCATCTTTATTCACAAATGTATATGTTAGCAAATTGCTCATAGCTTAAGAGAAAAGAGAAAAGGTTTTCTTAACTCTGGAAAACCAAAACACAAAAGAACTAACAATGTTTCAAACAGAAAGTCAAAATTATGATCATCCTCATTATTTCACTCAGTCCCATGAAATTTATGGAGAAAGACCAACACTAAAAAAAGCAAAAGAAACAAACACAAAAACTGCCCTTTTTAACTGATGAAGGGAAATTACATTTTAGTTTTATGTTAGAACACTATAGATATTAAAGCCTTTTTTTCTTTCCTATAGAAGCCTTAATGAAGTTCAATAATGTATCCAATCTAGATCATATAAGCAACACTACACTCTCAAGTCTGCATTTTTGACATGGCTCCTAGTATGGGAATTGTGGGCCACATCTACATTCCAAGGACAGGGGAGGTAGCGAGGAGCCTCTCATTGCCTGAGTCCAGCTCACCTGTCAACCAGTGGTCGCATCCTCTCAGTAAGCTCTAACACAGATACACTGACCTGGACCCTGACACATTGACTCTTTCACACAAATGTGCTCAAATGCTCATAAATTCACTCAGTTCAGTTCAGTTCAGTTGCTCAGTCATGTCTGACTCTTTGTGACCCCATGAATCGCAGCGCGCAATTCATGTCCATCACCAACTCCCGGAGTTCACCCAAACTCTTGTGTATCGAGTCGGTGATGCAATCCAGCCATCTCATCCTCTGTTGTCCCCTTCTCCTCCTGCCCCCAATCCCTCCCAGCATCAAAGTCTTTTCCAATGAGTCCACTCTACACATGAGGTGGCCAAAGTATTGGAGTTTCAGCTATAGCATCAGTCCTTCCAAAGAACACCCAGGACTGATCTCCTTTAGAATGGACTGGTTGGATCTCCTTGAAATTCAAGGGACTCTGAAGAGTCTTCTCCAATACCACAGTTCAAAAGCATCAATTCTTCAGCGCTCAGCTTTCTTCACAGACCAACTCTCACAGCCATACATGACTACTGGAAAAGCGATAGCCTTGACTAGACGGATCTTTGTTGGCAAAGCAACGCCTCTGCTTTTTAATACGCTATCTAGGTTGGTCCAAATATGTACACTCTGATCCTCCCATATACCCGTTCATTTACACATGTACATTAACCTCAAAATAAGGTATCTGCTAACATACACATTCACACACAAGCAAACTCACATCTACCATGAAGCTCAATCATTCAGTAATATGTAAATAAACTCACACTCCCATTCATGATTATGTTACACTCATACAATGCTTGCAAGTTAAGTTCACTGTATCTTGTGTGAACCTAGTACACATTCACTGCCTCACATGAACATACTGGTGTTCTCTCATGTGTTCACAAGTTTCAGTCATACCCCTTGAACATAAACATGTACTTCAATACTCAAGTATTATCACACTAACAGACTCTTATGATGTATAGGATTATGAGGCATGGAGGGAGGAGTGCACTTCTCCAGAGGTGGAACCAGCACTGGAGCACCAGCACCTTTGGGCTGCATCCTTTCCTTGCTGGACAGCACTTCAGCTGCACACTTTCCCCCACCCTCAAGACTCAGTGAACAGACAGGTCCCACAAGATTGTGGAGTAGAAGGATGTGCATTCATCTTCTCCCATGAGAACTCCAAAATTGCAAAGAACTGTTAAACAACCATCGACAGGACAATGTTGGATCCCACTGAAAAAAGATACCCCATGACTGAGGTCAAAGGAGAAGCCCCAACGAGATGGTAGGAGAGGCGAAATCGTGTTTAAAATCAAACCTCATACCCACCAGAGATGCTCAGAGGGCTCAAACAAAACCTTGTGTGCACCAGGACCCAGGGACCCCACAAGAGACTGAGCCACACCTGCCTTTCAGTGTTTGAGTCTCCTCTATGGCTGCATAGGTCAGCATTGTCCTGCCATGGGAACAGGGGCTCTGGCTGCAGCAGACCTGGGAGGTGTGATTTGTAAGCCCCACCATAGAGCGACCAAGCAGAAAACTCACAAACTGGAGGACAATCAAACAATTATGCCAAAGAAGTTTTTGCAATGTTGTGAAAATTCTGGGGTCCACCACAGATTTCCCAACCTGGGAATCCAGCAAAGAGACTGAGAACCCCCAGGGAATTTGATTTTGAAGGCCAGTGGGCTTTGATTACAGAACTTACACAGGACTAGGGAAACAGACTCATGGAGGGCACAAACAAAACTTTGTGTGCACCAGGACCCAGGAGAAAGGAGCAGTGACCCCCACAAGAGAATGAGCCAGACTTGCCTGTGAGTATCCAGGAGATTCCAGTGGAGGCATGGGTCGACAGTGGCTTGCTGTGGCATCAGGGGCACTGAATCTAACAGTCCTGGCATAAGTTCTTTTGAAGGACCTCCATTACCCCTATCATAGTTTAGCCTCAGGACAGACTACAGGGAGGGAACACAGCCCCTCCAATCCACAGAAAATTGGATTAAAGATTTACTGAGCATGGCCCTGCCCATCAGAGCAAGACCCAGATGCCCCCCACAGCCAATCCTTCCCATCAGGAAGCTTCTACAAGCCTTGTATGCTTATCCATCAAAGAACAGACAGAATGGAAACCACAATTACAGAAAACTAACCAAACCGATCACTTGGATCACAGCCTTGTCTAACTCAATGAAACGATGAGCCATGCCATGTAGGGCCATGCAAGATGGATGGGTCAGTGTGCAGAGTTCTGACAAAACGTGGTTCACTGGAGAAGGAATGGCAGACCACTTCAGTATTCTTGCCTTAAGAACCCCATGAAGAGTATGAAAAGGCAAAAATATATGACACTGAAAGATGAACTCCTCAGGTCAGTAGATGCTCAATACGCTACTGGAGAAGAGTGGAAAAATAGCTCCAGGAAGAATGAAGAGGCTGAGGCAAAGTGTAAACAGTGCCCACCTGTGGATTTGACTAGTGATGGAAGTAAAGTCTGATGCTGTAGAGAACAATATTGTATAGGAACCTGGAATGCTAGGTCCATGAATCAAGGTAAATTGGAAGTGGTCAAACAGGAGATTGCAAGAGTGCACATCAACACTTTAGGAATCAGTGAACTAAAATGGACCAGGATGGGTAAATTTAATTCAGTTGGCCATTATATCTACTGCTGTGGACAAGAATCCCTTAGAAGAAATGGACTAGCCCTCACAGTCGACAAAAGAGTCTGAAATGCAGTACTTGGTGCAATCTCAAAAAAGACAGAATGACCTCTGTTCGTTTCCAAGGCAAACCATTCAATATCACAGTAATCCAAGTCTATGCCCCAACCACTAATGCCAAAGACGCTGAATTGACTGTTTTGATGAAGACATACAAGACCTTCTAGAACTAACACCAAAAGAAGATATCCTTTTCATCATAGGGGACTAGAAAGCAAAAGTAAGAAGTCAAGACATACCTGAAGGAACAAGCAAGTATGGCCTTGGAGTACAAAATGAAGCAGGGCAAAGGCTAACAGAGTTTTGCCGAGAGAATGCACTAGTCATAGCAAACACCCTCTTCCAACAACACAAGAGGTGACTACACATGGACATCACCAGATGGTCAACACTGAAATCATATTGATTATATTCTTTGCAGCCAAAGATGGAGAAGCTCTATACAGTCAGCAAAACCAAGACCAGGAGCTGACTGTGACTCAGATCATGAACTCCTTATTGCCAAATTCAGACTTAAGTTGAAGAAAGAAGGGAAAACCACTAGACCATTCAGGTGTGACCTAAGTCAACTCCCTTACGATTATACAGTGGAAGTGACCAATAGATTCAAGGGATTAGATCTCATAGAAAGAGTTCCTGAAGAACTGTGGATGGAGGTTCCTAACATTGTGCAAGAGGCAGTGATCAAAACCATCGCCAAGAAGAAGACATGCAAGCAGGCAAAATGGTTGTCTGAGGAGGCCTTACAAATAGAAGAGAAAAGAAGAGAAGTGAAAGGCAAAGGAGAAAAGGAAAGATATATCCATCTGAATCCAGAGTACCAAAGAATAGCACGGAGAGAGAAGAAAGCCTTCCTCAGTGTTCAATGCAAAGAAATAGAGGAAAACAATAGAATGGGAAAGACTAGCAATCTCCTCAAGAAAATTAGAGATACCAAGGGAACATTTCATGCAAAGATGGGCTCAATAAAGGACAGAAATGGTATGGATCTAACAGAAACAGAAGATATTAAGAAGAGATGGCAAGAATACACAGAAGACCTAAACAAAAATGATCTTCATGACCCAGATAACCACGATGATGTGATCACTCACATACAGCCAGACATCTTGGAATGTGAAGTCCAGTGGGCCTTAGGAAGCATCACTATTAATAAAGCTAGTGGAGGGGATGGCATTCCAGCTGAGCTATTTCAAATCCTAAAAGATAATGCTGTGAAAATGCTGCACTTAATATGCCAGCAAATTTGGAAAACTCAGCAGTGGCCACAGGACTGGAAAAGGTCAGTTTTCATTCCAGTCCCAAAGAAAGGCAATGCCAAGGAATGTTCAAACTACTGCACAAATGCACTCATCTCACAGATTAGCAAAGGAATGCTCAAAAGTCTCCAAGCTAGGCTTCAACAGTATGTGAACTGAGAACTTCCAGAAGTTCAAGCTGGATTTAGAAAAGGCAGAGGAATCAGAGATCAAATTGTCAACATCCTTTATATCATCGAAAAAGCAAGAGAGCTCCAGAAAAACATCTTCTTCTGCTTCGATGACTATGCTAAAGGCTTTGACTGTGTGGATCACAACAAGCTCTGCAACACTCTTAAGGAGATGGGAATACCAGCCCACCTTGCTTGCCTCCTGACAAATCTGTATGCAGGTCAAGAAGCAAGAGTTAGAACCAGACATGGAACAACAGACTGTTTCCAAATTGGGAAAAGGGTACATCAAGGCTGTATATAGTCACCTTACTTTTTAAATTTATATGCAGAGTACATCATGCAAAATGCAAGGCTGGATGAAGCACAAGCTGGAATCAAGATTGTCAGGAGAAATATCAATAACTAGCCTCAGAAATGCAGGTGACAGTACCCTTATGGCAGAAAGCAAAGAGGAACTAAAGAGCCTCTTGATGAAAGTGAAAGAGGAGAGTGAAAAATCTGGCTTAAAACAACATTGAAAAACGAAGACCATGACACCTTGTCCTATCACTTCATGGCAAATTGATGGGGAAACAATGGAAACAGTGACAGGCTTTATTTTGTTGGTCTCCAGAATCACTGCAGATGGTGACTGCAGCCATGATTAAAGACGCTTGCTCCTTGGAAGAAAAGCTATGGCAAACCTACACAGTGTATTAAAAAGCAGAGACATGACTTTAGTGACAAAGGTCCGTCTAGTCAAAGCTATTGTTTTTCCATCAGTCATGTATGGCTGTGAGAGTTGGACCATAAAGAAAGCTGAGCGCCGAAGAATTGACGCTTTCAGACTGTGGTGTTGGGGAAGACTCTTGAGAGTCCCTTGAACTGCAAGGACATCAGACCAGGCAATGCTAAAGGAAACCAGTTGTGAATATTCATTGGAAGGACTGATGCTGAAAGTGAAGCTCCAATACTTTGGCCACCTGATGCGAAGAACTGACTCATTAGAAAGGACCCTGATGCTGGAAAAGATTGAAGGCAGGAGGAGAAGGGGACAACAGAGGATGAGATGATTGGATGGCATCACTTACTCGATGGACATGAGTTTGAGCAAACTCCGGGACTTGGTGATGGACAGGGAAGCCTGGCATGCTGTGGTCCATGGGGTCACAGAGTCGGACATGACTGAATGACTGAACTCACTGGAACAGTAACATGCTCATATGTTTACTTGCACACAAATATGGTCACACCAGGAAGCTCACAAATTCACTCAGTCGCATTACATAACAGTAGCTATGTTCACTCACGTGCTCACAGATTTCTTTTTTCAAATATTTTCACACCTTTACAAGATCACTTGCACAACAAAATCACTGACTCAGTACTCAGATATATACGAAAATGCATTCACATGATTGAAAATTTATCTATAGAGATGAGCACACATAAATTTATACTTTAAGTGTGCAAATTTACAGCCAGAAAATTCCTCTTGCCCCTACATAGTCTCACACATAGACTGTTGCACACAGATATCCTGACTTACATCCAGATACACATTCACTCACAAAACAGATCAAATATTCACAAACTCAAACATGCACTCACATTCAGAAACACAGGTGCATGTACACATTAACTCTTGACACATTCACTCTTTCACAAAAACATGCTTAAACATGTATTCAACCAAATGACCATTCCAACGAATTCACTCAAACTGAAATACAAATACATACAGTCAGATGCTCCCACTCACACCTTCACTTACACATATCATTCACAATCTTAAAATGCAGACTGTGCCCACATGAATGCATGAATACAAGCATGCTCACATCCATCTTGGAGCTGAAACATTTGCTCACAGAAGAAAATGCACTCATACGTCCTTCCGTGTACACCCATATTTTATACTAAGGTGCTCACTCTACATTAACTAGTTCAAAACAAAGAACCTGATACATATTCCCTTACACAAACATGCTAACATCCAAGCACATGGTCACAGATATGTAACCAGGCAGGCACATTGTGTTTATATGTGCAAACATGTGAATTCATTTACTCATGCAAACTTTTTGTCATAAGCATGCACATGGTCACAAATATAGTTGCACACAAACATACTCACCCATCTATATAAAACAGTTACATTTACTCACACATGGGTATGAATGACCTTATTCCAATATACAGTTGACCCTTGCCTGACACGGATTTCAACTGTGGGTCCACTTATGTGCAAACTTTTTCAATAAATATACAGTTGGCCCTCTGTGTCTATGGGTTTTGAATTCACAGATTTAACCAACTGCATATCACATTCTATACTGATGATCCACGGCTGGTTGAATCTGAGGATGCAGACTACAGGGACAGAGAGGGCTGACTATGGGACTTAGACACGCTCAGATTTTGGTATCCTCAGTGGGTCCTAGACTCAGTCTTCTGTGGATAGTGAGTGACCACTGTAATCACATATTAACAAGGTCACGAGAAAATATACTTTCCCACCCATTATACATGAATTGGAGAAGGCAATGGCACCCCACTCCAGTACTTTTGCCTGGAAAGTCCCATGGATGGAGGAGCCTGGCAGGCTGCAGTCCATGCGGTTGCTAAGAGTCGGACACGACTGAGCGACTTCCCTGTCACTTTTCACTTTCATACATTGGAGAAGGAAATGGCAACCCACTCCAGTGTTCTTGCCTGGAGAATCCCAGGGACGGGGGAGCCTGGTGGCTGCCATCTATGGGGTCACACAGAGTCCGACACGACTGAAATGACTTAACATACCATAGCATATACATGAATATGCCAAGATGATTATCAGACTTGCAAATGTGTTTATACAGATGAGCATACATAAATGTTCACTCTAAGCATACAGATAAATACATATCCTAGAGACCACTCTCACCCATGAACAGGCTCACAGAAACACTGTCACAGACAGATGTGCTGACATACCTATACATTTACACATTCACTCACTCACAAAACACTTTTAACACTCAAACATTCTCAGACTTGCCCACCAGTACATTCCCATTCACACACCCATACACTTACACGTGCATATTGACATTCACTCCTTCACACAAACATGCTCAAACATTCACTTAATCCCATGACCATGCCCATAGATTGATTCACACAGGGACACAAATGCTTATATTCAAAAGTTCCCACTCACACATTCCACTTATACATGCACATTTTCACTCAAAATCTGTGTTCACATAGATACTCACATACAAATATGTTCACATCCTCTATGAAGCTCAGATATTCACTCAAAGAAGAAAATACACTCACAAGCACTTCCACTCATGTTTATGTTTCACACAAATACACTCACCTGTTAACTAGATCACAACGGTGAACCTGATACACATTCCTATTCATACAAACGTGCTAACACCCGTGCATGTGGCTGCAAATTCAGGGTATACTTGAACACACAAACATTTACAGCCATACCAAAATATTGAAATATGAACACACTCTCAGATGTACAAGGTCACATATTTACTCTCCCAAATGGACAAACCCATATATATGCACATGCTCATTTGTTCAGGCTTCTCTGGTGGCTCAGATGGTAAAGAATCTGCCTGCAATGCAGGAGACCCGGGTTAGATCCTGGGTCAGGAAGATCCCCTGGAGAAGGGAATGGGAACCCACTCCAGCATTGTAGCTTGGAGAATCCCATGGATAGAGAAGCCTGGCAGGCTACAGTCCATGGAACCACAGAGTCGGACATGACTGAGTGACTAGCTTACAAATTAACACATGCTGATCAATGTACTCACACGTATACAGATACTAACATGCATTCACACTTGGTGGCTCACAATTCTCACACATGAAGAGGCCCTAGATAATTCATATTATCATAGTTGTGCACTTAAAAACATACACATGATTATAAATTCACTCACATTCAAGATACACTCATTTCATTTATACATGCACACACCTATTCCCTTACCCATATAAAATATTGTCAGAAACATGACTACATATTGAATTGCACAGGAACGTGCTCACAATCAGCAAGAAGCTCACAACATCATTCATTTATTAAATAACCGTTACATGGGACTTCCTGGTGGCTCCGTGGTAAAGAATCCACCTGCCAATGTAAAAGCCATGGGTTTGATCCCTGATTCGAGAGGATCCTACATGCCCTGAAGCAACTAAGCCCATGTGCCACAACTATTGAGCCTGTGCTCTAGACCCCGCAAGCCACAAGTACTGAGCCCACATGCCACAACCACTGAAGCCTGTGTGCCCTAGAGCCCTTGCTCCGCAACCAGAAGTCTGTGCACCTCAGCCAAAGAGAAGCAACTAGAGAAACACCCACGCAGCAACAAAGACACAGCACAGCCAAAAATAAATAAAATTACTCATGCATATATGTGCAATTTAGAAAGATGATATGGACAATCGTACATGCAGGGCAGCAAAAGAGACATGGATGTAAAGAACAGACTTTTGGACTCAGTGGGAGAAGGCGAGGGTGGGATGATTTGAGAGAATAGCATCGAAGCATATGCATTACCACATGTAAAATAGATGGCCAGTGCGAGTTTGATGCAAGAAGCAGGGCACCCAAAGCCGGTTTTCTGGGACAACCTAAAGGGATAAGGTGGGGAGGGAGGTGGGAGGGAGATTCAGGATGAGGGGGGACACGTATACATATGGCCGATTCATGTTGATGTATGGCAAAACCCATCACGATATTGTAAATAATTATCCTCCAAGTAACTAATTTAAAAAATAAAAAAAACATTGAATGTACTCCCACATATATGCTCACAAATAACCTTACTCAAATGTATTCACACATAAACAAGATCACACAAAAAACACATTTACCCCAACTACTCAGTATTATGCTAATATGCATTCACA
This sequence comes from Bos taurus, assembly GCF_002263795.3. Taxonomy (NCBI): domain Eukaryota; kingdom Metazoa; phylum Chordata; class Mammalia; order Artiodactyla; family Bovidae; genus Bos; species Bos taurus. Next base: position 18,836 of record NW_020191085.1, read on the forward strand.
TGCCTACAAATTCATTTATACAGGTGAACACACTTAAATATTCATTTTAAGCACACACATTTACACCTAAGAAAACACTCTCACCCATGAACATGCTCACACATACAATGTCACACAGAGATATGTTGACATACATACACATTCTCGCACACTAACTAAACACACACTGATTTGCCCTCAAACTCAAATTCAAAAACACATACATTCACATGCGTGCACCAACACATTCATTGTTTCACATAAACATGCTGATATGTGTGTCTGTGTGTCTGTGTGTCTGTGTTAGTCGCTCAGTCGTGTCCGACTCTTTGTGACCCCATGGACTGTAACTGTAGCTGCCAGGCTCTTCTGTCCGTGGGGATTCGCCAGGCCAGAATGCTGGAGTGGGTTGCCAGGTGCCCCTCCAGGGGATCTTTCTGACCCAGATATCGAACCCAGATCTGCCACATTGCAGGTGGATTCTTTACCGTCTGAGCCACCAGGGAAGCCAAAACATGCTGATACAGTCACTCAATTTCAGGACCTTACTCACAAGTTTACTCACAAAGGGACTCAGATATAAACAGTCAGATGCTTCCAGATGTTCCCACTCACACTTTCACTTACACATTCTTAAAATCCAGAACATGCTTATATACATGTATACACAAACATGTTTCCATCCACCATAAAGCTCAGACGTTAGCTCACAGAAGAAATTTGCTCACATGTACTCACATTCGCATTTTATCTCACATAAATATGCACACATATTTGCACACATATGCTCACAGCTGAGAACCTGACACACATTCTCTCATTCACATGAACATAACTTTAATATTGTCAATAGATAATTATGCCACATGGAGTTTAAGGCAAGGAAGGCTTTGTTTAAGACTACTGTAAAAGGGGACAGAGACTGTTGCAACAAGGAAAATAAACTCAACTCCATCTACACGAGAGACAGATGAAAATTTATCGCCAACAGGGTGGTTGAAGGAGGTAGTGACTGGGAAATTACTAACAGGAACTTAGGTATTGTGTTGGCTAATTTTAGATGTCAACTTGTTTGTAAAGCATTTCCTGGTGTGTCTGTAAGCAGGATTCTGGAAGAGATTAGCATAGGAATTGGTAGACTGAGTAAAGAAAATTGCCCTCATCAATGCAAGTGGGCATCACCCAATCCCTTGAGGGCCTGAATAGAACAGAAAGGCAGAAGAAGGATGAGTTTGCTCTTTGCCTGAACTGAGACATCCATATGACTCTGTTCTAAGACATGGGCACTCCTTGTCTTAGGCCTTTGCACTTAGACCAGGATTTGTACCATCTGCCCTCTGATTCTCAGGCTTTTAGCCTTGAACTGGGTTCAGGGCTTGTCAGGCCTTCTGACTTAGACTGAATTATACCACCGACTTTCTTGGTTTACCAGCTTGCATACAGCAGATTGCATGATTTCTGCATGAGCCAATTCCTATAATAAATCTCTTCATGTATATGTATGCTCGTGCTCATGCTCAGTTGCTAAGTCGTGCCTGACTCTGCAACCCTGTGGACCTGTAACCCTCCAGAATCCTCTGTCCATGGGATTTCCCAGACAAGAATACTGGAGTGCATTGCCATTACCTCTTCCAGGGGATCTTCCCAACCGAGGGTTTGAACCCATGTCTCCTGCGTCTCCTGCATTGGCAGGCAGATTCTATACCACTGAGCCACCTGGGAAGCCATGTCTATGTCTATCTTATATCTATAGCAACATCGATATATAGCAGAGAAATATAACATATATATATATATATATATATATATATATATATTATATATACATGTATACACACACATATATAAATGTATAGACATTAGGTATCTGATCTAGTTATCTATACCTATAGGTATGGATACTTGATATATAAGATATGTGTATATCTATCTGTTTCTTGTTGATCCTGTTTCTGTGGAGAACTCTGACTAACACAAGTTTCAAGGGAGGCTGGGAGTGGGACTTGATTAGATATCAAGAGGAGGGATGAAAAACTCAGATATGAAGTATGGAGGGATTCTGATTAAACTGATTCTGATTAGGGAGGATCTTTGCTAAAACTGGGCTCGGCAGCTTGGCAGGTAGGATCAAGCTTCAGGTAGAGTGAAGACGAGGACTCAGAAGGGCCTAAGGTTTGGTTAAGGAGGGAGTTATTTTCAGTTCCTCCCCTTCTTCAAGGGAAGAAGAGGCATTCTTTTCCCTGTGAACGATATAAGTCCATTTCTCACTCAGTCACCTTTTGTTCACTAAGCAACAGCTGAAGCGTCTGCTGATATTTGGTAGTAGAAGATATCTGCTGGATCCTGCAAGGAATCAATCACTTAATGAGGGAGGTTTCTAAGGAAACAAAAAAGAAAGATTAAGATTTATAGTGGACTATTAATATTTAGACACAGTTTCTGAGTCCAGAAGGATAACCAATTGAAAACATTTCTAGATGTTGGGCTTGAAGCATGTTTAGGCTGTGGAATGAGGAGATGGCAGTGGTAATCTGATAGATTTCCTAGTTTGCAGTGAATGTTTTCTATGAAGCATAGACATCAGATAGGTTTTGGTAAGCTCATCCACAATCATAATTATTTCCTGGAGCAGAGCATGGAGATTTCCTGAGTGGCCCACGTGGCAGCAGTTTCAGGCATGAAGATCATATGTAATCTGCTGCAATGATGAGTCCTTTGAAATTTATATCAAGTTGTCTAGCTTCAGCTCATAGGACTTCTTTTGAACCTATGAAGACAAAGCGTAGACTTCCAATAAGAATCTGGGCAGTCAGCTTTGTGTTCTCAATGATGTCAAATCAGGAGGGTTGGAAAAAATTTGGAAACAGAAGTTTGAGGAGTTGCCGCCAGATATTGAAGCAAACTGGAAGAGCTGAGAATTTGGTAACGACTGACAAAGTGTATGAGATAGCAGAAGCCAGTCTGATTTAGATGTAGGTCACATAACCACGTAGTTTACAACGACGTGCAAAATAGCTCAAAGACCAGAATCCCATACCTTACAACGCTGTGTTTTCTTTTTAAGAACAAAATTTCAACAGTCACTTCCTTTTTGGCCAAAGATACTCAAAGTAAGATCATTCTTTGTAAATCTTGTAATTATTGTTCTGTTTGATCTGGGATTAGCCATCTCATGAACTTATCAGCTGAGAGTCTCCAGGAGAATTCAGGAAATCCTGTCTCGGTCTAGTGGTGTGGTCTCAAAGTTGTCTAAGCAATGCCATTAGGAGTAAGAATAAGATCATTCTTACATTTATAAAATGTCTGATCTCACTAGATTTGGCTTGCTTATTTGCACAATTTCAGCAAGAATGATAATTGACCACAGAGGCCTTTTTAGTTTGCATTGCTGGAACTTTTCATAAGGAGTCTTAGATTGGACTTTGAAAAGCCTCTCAAGGCTAGGAAGCCATGCCAAGAACTCACCACCAGAATTCACATGCAGATTTAGGTAAATTAATCTCTTCTTGAAGTCCTCACAGTATCCTAAGTTTGCTAGGCCTGCCAGGTGGTGACCTCTCCTACTCAGCTCTAAGACTGAGAAAGCTGTAATCCAGGTAGGAGGCCCATTTGCCCAAGAGGACTTGGTAAGCATTGGCTTCATAAAATCACCTTTAATTTCTTTAACTATCTGGTCATGTCTGATTATATGTATTGTTTTCAAATGTGATAGTCCACTAAAAGCTTATATAATCAAATCAATACAGAGGAAAGTTTCATATTGAACCTATACCATTCATTGTATTACTATGAAAATGAGAATACTTAATAAGAATATTCAAACTCTAGAGTGATCAGGCAGGGAAAAGAAGATAAATACCTCACTTACATTTACAGCAGTATGATTTACTAAACTATTATGAATCTTAGATAGCTGAAGTTAGAAGAGTAAGTTGTTCTCCAGAGAATAGAACATTAAGGCATCAGCAATAGTCCAAACAAAAGCTGTAACCATGCCTAATGTGTTCACTCAGCCCCATGTAATTCTTGTTCTGTTTGATCTTGTATTAGCCATCTCATGAACTTATCAGCTTCTCCAGGAGAATTCGGAAAATCCTGACTTGGTCTAGTTGTATGGTCTCAGAGTTGTTTAAGCAATGCCATTAGGAGTTCTGTGCCTCAAGAGTACCTAGCAGAGACCTTTCAGGACTCCAAGATAGTCTCATTTTGTTGAAGATAGTTAGTCTGGCATGTAGCTGATTGCAAGGGTTTTCAGGGAAGCATCAAGGTAAAATAACTATGGATGACAAAAGATGAAAATCATTGGTCTGTATTTCTGCCTTTGTGCCAATACCATACTGTCTTGATGACTGTAGCCTTGTAGTATAATCTGAAGTCAGGAAGGTTGATTCCTCCAGCTCCATTCTTTTCAAGACTGCTTTGGATATTCAGGGTCTTTTGTGTTTCCATATGAATTGTAAACTTTTTTGTTCTAGTTCTGTGAAAAATGCCATTGGTAACTATTTACAATAGCCAGAATATGGAAGCAACCTAGATGTTCATTGACAGATGAATGGATAAAGAGGTCCTGGTACGTATACACAATGGAATATTACTCAGCCATAAAAGGAACGCATTTCAGTCAGTTCTAATGAGGTGGATGAAACTGGAACCTATTGTAAGTAAGAAGTAAGTATTATAAGAGTGAAGTAAGTCAGAAAGAGAAAGAGAAATATCATATTCTAACACATATATATGGAATCTAGAAAAATGGTACTGAAGAATTTATTTACAGGGCAACAATGGAGAAACAGACATAGAGAATAGACTTACGGACATGGGGAGAGGGGAAGAGATGGTGATATGTATGGAAAGAGTAACCTGGAAACATACATTACCAAATGTAAAATAGATAGCCAATGGGAATTTGCTGTATGGCTCAGGAAACTCAAACAGGGGCTCTGTATCAACGTAGAGGGGTGTGATGGGGAGGGAGATTCAAAAGGGAGGGGATATATATATATATATACCTATGGCTGATTCATGTTGAGGTTTGACAGAAAAGAGCAAAATTCTATAAAGCAATTATCCTTCAATAAAAAATAAATTTAAAAAAAGATGAAAATCACCATGGTAAAAGATGGGATGGATGTTCATTATACAATGTTCATTATACAAAGTGATGCAATTGACAAGGACATTTAGTTGTTTCTGTGGCATACAACATTCTAAAATAGTAACTGGAATTTCAGCTGATAACATTATGCTAGTGTTGTCTAATTATAAGGCAAAGCAGCACCAAGATACATCATGAACAACAAAGGCATTGACATTTCTAGGAAGTTAATATAATTTCTAAAGTATTTATATTAACATTGTACACAAAGAAGTATAAATTAGAAAAGGTGAAGCATCTCTTAGTATTTGAGAATGCTTCCTGTGCAACTCAGCTGATCAAATAAACCTAATTATTGTAACATCTCATTTACAAGGTGAAGGAACAGGCTCTTCGTGATTTTCCAGAGGCCTTCTGGAAAATATCAAAGTCAGTTGGTGATCAAGCAGATTTCATTTAGAATTTTATTTTGGAAAGACAGAATTTCACAAGTTGTTAGAAAGGTCAAAAGATTTGTACAATTTGCTAAATACATTCATGGGTCATGGACTTCCCTGGCGATTGAATGCTTAAGACTCTGCCTTCCGATGCAGGAGACATAGATTTGAGCCCTGGTCAAAGAACTAGAATCCTACATGTGATATGGAACAACAAATGATGCTGGAAGACTTGAATATGTGTGTGTGTGTGTGTGTGTGTGTGTGTGTGTGTGTGCACACGCGCGCATGCGTGCACAGGCACACGCACATGCTCAGTTGTGTCTGACTCTTTGCGACCCCATGGACTGCCAGGCTCCTCTGTGCATGGAATTTTCCAAATAAGAATACTGGAGAGTGTTGCCATTTCCTCGTCCAGCGGATCTTCCTGACCCAGGGATCAAACCTGCATCTCCTGCATCGGCAGGAGGATTCTTTGCCACTTGAGTCTCCTGGGAAGCCCAGAAAATGTGAATACCTCTATGTAAATAGAATAGCAACAAAAACTGATCACACCTTGCACCATATGCAAAGATTAACTCAAAAAAATGAATCATAGACTGAAATGTAAAACCTGAAAAAAAAAAAAAAACAGTTAAAAAAAGAATCATAGGTAACTAAGAATCTGTTTGGCTATCCATTTATCCAGAGTATTGATAAGAAGATTTCAAAAGTAAATATTGAAGGGAATGTGATTGCAAATAGCCTTATTTCTTTTATTTATTTATCTATTAAACATGTGGTTTTAATTTTTATTAAAGAATCCTTGTATAATTTCACTGAAACTAGGGAAATGTGGGAACAAAGAAGGGAAAAATTCTTGAAATTGCATCGAGGGCTTCCCTGGTTGCTCAGTGGTAAAGAACCTGCCTGCCAACGCAGGAGACGCAGGTTCCATCCCTGATCCCACGTGCCGTGGAGTAACTAAGCCTGTGGCACAACTCCTGAGCCTGTGCTCTAGAGCCTGGAAGCCACAGCTACTAGACCCACATGCTGCAACTGCTGAGACTCACATGCTCTAGAACCCATGCTCTGCAACAAGAGAAGCCACCGCAACGAGACACCCATGTACTGCAACGAGAGATAGGCCCCAGTCTCCACAACTAGAGAAAAGCCTGCCCAGCAACAAAGAACTAGCAAGCCAAAAATAAATACATAAATAAATAAAATTAAGTTGCATCTACATGGGCAAACTAAAAGTCATACCTACGAATCAGTCCTATAAATCAAAGCAAAAACTACAATACTTTTTTTCTTTAAAACATTAACTGCATGTGTAAGCATGAAAACAATGATCTCTTTTAGAAATAAGACTGCTCAGTTCTCTTACAAATAAAAGACGCAATAAATCAACAAAGAGCACAGGACATTATTCTGATAAGATATAGAATCTGTGCCTTCTAAGGAGATTACTTAAAAGATAAGGAAAAACCTTTTACAATCTCTTATTAAGAGCAAACCTAGGAAAAAGTTGCCTTAGCAACTGTCAAATATACAATACAGTATTATTAACTATGCTGTACATTATATCCTTACGATTATCTATCTTATAACTGAGAGTTTGTACCTTTTTTTGGCTTCATAACTGTTTCATTTTTTGTTGTTGTTGCTGCTGTTCAGTCACTATGTTCTGTCTGACTCTGCAACCCCATGGACTGCAGCACGCCAGGCACCCCTGACCATCACTATCTCCTGGACACTGCTCAAATTCATGTCCATTGAGTCAGTGTCTGTGCTAAGTCACTTCTGTCGTGTCCGACTCATTCTGACCCATGTACTGTAGCCTGCCAGGCTCCTCTCTTCATGGAATTCTCCAAGCAAGGATACTGGAGTGGGCTGCCATGCCCTCCTCCAGGGGATTTTCCCGACCAAGGAGGAATCGAACCCCCATCTCTTATGTCTCCTGCTTTGGCACTCGGGTTCTTTACCACTAGCACCACCTGAGAAGCCCAAAAGTAGATTAGGGCTTCCCTCATGACTCAGTGGTAAAGAATTTGCCTGCCACTTCAGGAGACTTAGGTTCAGTCCCTGATCCCAGAAGATCCCACATGCCACTGAGCAGCTAAGCTCCATGTGCCACAACTATTGAGCTTTCATTGTGTCAGTGATGCTATCTAAACATCTCATCCCCTGATGTCCCCTTCTCCTCTTGCCCTCAGTTTTTCCCAGCATCAGGATCTTGTCCAATGAGTCAGCTCTTCACATCAGGTGGCCAAAGTATTGGAGCTTTGGCTTCAGCAATGGTCCATTCAATGAATATTCAGGGTTGATTTCCTTTTGGATAGACTGGTTTGAACACCTTGCTGTCCAAGGGACTGGAAATCATCACAATTTGAAACCATCACTTCTTCAGTGCTCACCCCACTTTATGGTGCAAGTCTCACATCCGCATGAGACTACTGGAAAAACCATAGCTTTGACTAGACGGACCTTTGTCGGCAAAGTGATGTGTCTGATTTTTGATATGCTGTCCAGGTTTCTCACAGCTTTTCTTCCAAGGAGCAATCATCTTTTAATTTCATAGATGCTGTCACCGTCTGCAGTATTTTGGAGCCCAAGAAAATAAACTCGGTCATTGTTTCTACTTTTTTCCCATCTATTTGCCAAGAAGGGATGGGACCAGATGCCGTGATCTTAGTTTTTCTGGGTTTTAAGCCAGCTTTTTCACTCTGCTCTTTCACTTTCATCAAGAGGCTCTTTAGTTCCTCTTCGCTTTCTGCCATTAAAGTGGTATCATCTGCATATCTGAGATTGTTGGTATTTCTCCTGGTGTTCTTGATTCCAGCTTGTGTTATATCCAGCCTAGCATTTCACATGATGTACTCAGCATAAAAGTTATACTAAATCAGGATGACCATATACAGCCTTGTATGCCATTCACAATTTTGAACCAGTCCATTGTTCCTTGTCAGGTTCTAACTGTTGCTTCTTGACCCCACATACAGGTTTCACAGGAGACAGGTAAGGTGGTCTGGTATTCCCATCTCTTTTTAAAAACTTTCCACACTTTATTGTGATCCACACAGTCAAAGGCTTTCATTTTTCAGTATATTTTTATTGAAGTGTAATTGATTTACAATGTTATATTCAGTTCAGTTCAGTTCAGTCGCTCAGTTGTATCTGACTCTTTGCGACCCCATGGATGGCAGCACACCAGGCCTCCCTGTCCATCACCAACTCCTGGAGTTCACTCAAACCCAGGTCCATCAAGTCGGTGATGCCATCCAGCCATCTCATCCTCTGTCATCCCCTTTTCCTCCTGCCCCCAATCCTTCCCAGCATCAGAGTCTTTTCCAATGAGTCAACTCATCGCATGAGGTGGCCAAAATACTGGAGTTTCAGCTTTAGCATCATTCCTTCCAAAGAACACCCAGGGCTGATCTCCTTCAGAATGGACTGGTTGGATCTGCTTGCAGTCCAAAGGACTTTCAAGAGTTTTCTCCAACACCAGAGTTCAAAAGCATCAATTCTTTGGTGCTCAGCTTTCTTCACAGTCCAACTCTCAGATCCATTCATGACTACTGGAAAAACCGTAGCCTTGACTAGACGGACCTTTGTTGCCAAAGTAACGTCTCTGCTTTTTAATATGCTATCTAGGTTGGTCATAAGTTTCCTTCCAAGGAGTAAGCGTCTTTTAACTTCATGGCTGCAGTCACTGTCTGCAGTGATTTTGGAGCCCCCAAAAATAAAGTCTGACACTGTTTCCACTGTTTCCCCATCTATTTCCCATGAAGTGATGGGACCAGATGCCATGATCTTAGTTTTCTGAGTGTTGAGCTTTAAGCATATACTTTTTCATATTCTTTTCCATTATGGTTTATTACAGATAGTTCCCTGTGCTATACAGTAGGACCTCGTTGGTTATATATTTCATATTTAGTAGTTTATATCTGCTTAGCCCAACCTCTCAATTAACCCCTTCTCTAACCCCTTACCCCTTTGGTAACCATAAGTTTGTTTTTTTTTGTCTGTGAGTGTTTCTCTTTTGTAAATATGTTCACTTGTAACATAGTTTGATCCCACATATAAGTGAAATCCTATGATGTTTGTCTTTGTCTGTCTGACTTACCTCACTTAGTATGATAATCTCTCGGTCCATCCATGTTGCTGATAAATGGCCTCATTATATTTCATTCTCTTATGGCTGAGTAGTATTCTGTTGTATATGTGTACCACATCTTCTTTATCCATTCATGTGTGGATGGACATTTAGGTTGCTTCCTTGTCTTGGCCCTTGTAAATAGTGCTGCTATGAACGTTGGGGTGCATGTATCTTTTTGAATTAGAGTTTTTTCCAGATATATGCCCAGGAGTGGGTTTGATGGGTCATATGGTGTGTTCTTGCTAAGTCACTTCACTCCAGTCGTGTCCAATTCTGTGCAGACAACAATGTTGTGTTGGTTTCTGCCGTACAGCAACATGAATCAGCCATAGGTATCCATGTGTCACCTCCCTCTTCAGACTCCCTCTCGACTCCCACCCCATCTCACCCCTCTAGGTTGTCACAGAGCACAAAGTTGAGCTCCCTGTGTTATACAGCAACTTCACAGCAGCTATTTATATTACATATAATAATGTATATATGTCAATGCTGCTCTTTCAATTCGTCCCACCCTCTCCTGCCCCCGCTGTGTCCATGAGTCTGCTCTCTATATCTGAATCCTATTCCTGCCCTGCAAAGAAGTTCATCAGTACCATTTTTCTAGATTCCATATATATGTGTTAATGAACGATATTTGTTTTTCTCTTTCTGACTTACTTCACTCTGTATATATAACAAGCTCCGGGTAGGAGGTCTGGTTTGAGAGCTCGCACTCTTTAACTGCCACACCCGCCCAAAGACCCCAGGTCCTGTCTCTGCAGGGCAGCTCATCCCATGAGTTTAAACACAGGGAATTGGAAAGTGTTTCTGTGTAGAGTGTATGTTTGCAGTTTGCTTAAAGTTCAACTGAAATAATACACATACACTCACACACACCCACACAGTGCTCCAGATAAGTTTCTGAGTCATAGAAGGTTTCTGTCTCTACACAGTTTTTACACAGGGTTTATCTTTAGATCTCCCAGTTCTTACAAAAAATTTTAAGGCTGTTTTAAAATCTTTCCGGTAGAAAAACTGGCTTACATAAGAGTGATGTTCCACCTGGTGCTCAGGCAAAGGTGTTGAGTGTGCCTGAGGCTGGAATATTAAACAAGTATATGGAGAAGGATGCTTTTTACCTACACTCTGAGTTTTCTAGGTGGCCATGTGAGAAAGAAGAGAAGTCATTATGTGTATGAAATTTTCAATACCAAAATTAGTAAAATATGTAAATCCTAATTAAAATCTGTCAACGGTTCCCTACTTACTATATAAACATCAGTACAGCTCCTAACAAAGGTCTCAATTTTAGTTTTTGTGTTTTTGAAAGTGGGTGTTATTGATGTTATTACAGTCATTTCTGTGTTTCTTTTGTTACAAAAGGCACAGTGTTTGCATTCTCTCTCAGGGTATATGTGGCATAAGACATAGAGGCTAGGTAAGTTACAGTTGTCAAAATATAGGAGTTCCACATTCTATAATGTGTTCTAAGTTTCTGGGTCACTGCCAACCCCATTTTGCCCTTTCAACTGTCTCCCTCTTAAGCTCTGCCTGTAGAGATTTCCAGAGAAAGGCAAGAAGTCTGAAGGACGGAGAATCCACTATGTATTATCACTGCTCCTGCTTCCTCTCAGTTTCACCCCCATAAAGGCAAAAATATTTTTTCAGATGAATTTTTAAAAAAAATTCTATTTTATGCCACATAAGTGTTTATGATATATAGTATATTGAACATATACTGTATATATATTATATTAAATACATATTGTGTTACATATATTGTGTTTTATATATATATATATATATATATATATATATCTCACTGGAGTGGGTTGTCATTTCCTTCTCCAGGGGATATTCCTCATCCTGCGATCAAACCCAGGTCTCCTGCATTGCAGGCAGATTCTTTACCATCTCAACCAGCAGGGAAGCCCCATATATATATATGTGTATATATGTATATGTATATTATACACACACATATATATATATGCATATAATATTTTCTTTATCCTTTCATCTGCCACAAACACTTAGGTTGTCTTCATTCTTGACTATTGCAAATAATGCTGCAATGAGCATATAAGAGCAGAGCAGGAATCATGTCCTTTGGATATATTTTCAGGAGTGGGATTGCTGGATGATCTGATAATTCTATTTTCAATTTTTTGAGGAATCTCCGCACTGTTTTTCATACTGGCTGCACGATTTTGCATTCCCACCAACGGAGCAGAAGGGTTCCCTTTTTACCACAACCTTGCCAACACTTACTATTTCTTGTCCTTTTGATAATAGCCATTGTAACAGATGTGATGTCTTTTTTCACATTTTATTTTATATTGGAGTATAGTTGATTAACAATGTCATGATAGTTTCAGGTGTACAATAAAGTGATTAGTTATACATGTATTAATAGATGTAACTCTTATTTTTCAAATTCTTTTCCCATTTAGGTTGTTACATGATATGATCAGAAGATTTATTTTTGGGGGGCCATGCCATGAGGCTTGTAGGATCTTCATTCCCTGACCAGGGGGTCAAACCCATGCACCCTGCAGTGGAAGTGTGGAGTCCTAACCACTGGACCACCAGGGAAGTCCTCCATGAATCATTTTATCGATTGAGAATTTCTCCTTTGGGCTTGAGTTGACTGAGTTCCTTATACATTTTGCATATGAACTCCTTAACAGATACATGCTTTGCAAATATTTTCCTCTGCTCCATAGGTAAGTTGCCTTTTCATTTTGTTGATTGCTTCCTATGCTGTGTAGAATCTTTTTAGTTTGATGTTATTCACCTGTTTATTTTTGCTTTAATTGCCTTTGTTTGGGGGTCAATTTAAAAAATTCTTTGTCAAAACCTATGTTAAAGTGCTTACCCCAATATTTTCTTCTCGGAGTTTTACAGTTTCAGGCCTTATGTTTAATCTTTATACATTTTGAATTGACTTGGGGATGTGGTATAAGATAATAGGCTATCCTTTCTTCATGATGTTTTCTTGATTGTTGTCTTCCTTGCTTGCAGGTGGTTTTCCTTGCTTGCAGGTGGTTTCCCAACCCAGGGACCCAACACACATCTCCTGCAAGTCTCCTGCATTGCAGGGGAATTCTTTGCTGCTGAGCTACCAGGAAACACTCATTGCATGTTCTTGGAGCTCTTGTCAAATAGGTGAGCATATATGTGTGGGTTTGGCCTTCCCAGGTGGCACTAGTGGTAAGACACAGGTTGGATCCCTGGGTTGGGAAGATCCCCAGGAGGAGGGCACGGCAGTGCACTCCAATATTCTTGCCTGGAAAATCCCATGGACAGAGGAGCCTGGTGGGCTACTGCCCATAGGGTTGCAAAGAGCTGGACATGACTGAAGTGACTTAGCATGCACGCATGAACTCATGCATGCACATGTGGGTTTATTTCTGGGATCTGTATGTTGTTTCAAAGATCTGTGTATCTATTCTTATGCCAGAACCATACTAGTTTGATTACTATACCTTTGTGACATAATGAAAGCAGGAAGCACGATGCCTCCAGGCCTTTAACTTGTGGAGTGGTTCATCAAAGGGTTAAAACAATCAGTTATAAGCTAAATAAATACTAGGGATCTAATGTACAGCATGTTGAATATAACTTTAAGACATTGTATGGTATACTGGAGACTTGATGAGGGAGTAGATCTTAGTTTTATCCCACACCCCACCTCCTAAAATCCTTTAACTATGTGAGGTAATATGTGTATTAAGTAGCATGTGGTAATCATTTAACAATGTATGCATGCATCACATCACATTGTTCAACTTAAATATACAAATTTTATTTATAAATTACACTGCAACAAAGTAGGAGGGGATGGGAGGCATGCATATCCTGTTCACACTGAAAAATTGATATAGGGACTACCCTTGTGGCTCAGTGTTAAAAGAACCTGCTTGCCAATTCAGTGGATGTGGGTTTGATCCCAGGTCCAGGAAGATCCCACATACGGTGGAGCAATTAAACCCATGTGTCACAACTGCTGAGCCCAAGCCCTAGAGCCCATGTTCTGCAATAATAGAAGCCATTGTAGTGAGAAGCCCTTCCACTGCAACCAGACAGTAGCCCCTGCTCTTCACAGCTAGAGGAAAGCCTGCGCAGCTAAATAGACCCAGCATAGCTTAAAAAATAAATGCTAAAGTAGTCCTTCAGGCTGAAGTGAAACACCGGTGGGCACCTATTTGGAGGACTGTGAAGAAATAAAGCACAAAGGCCAAGGGAACTGCACAGATAAACGCGAAAGCCAGTATTCCTGCACTTTGGGTTTATAACTCCTCTTTTCAAACAATACTTATTTATTAATGGACACATTGGGTCTTCATTGCAACACGATCTTCACTGCATCGTGAGGGCGTCTCTCCAGCTGTGACACACGGGCTCCAGAGCATGCGGGCTCAGGAGTTGTGGCCCCAAGGTTTAGTTGATCCACCACATGTGGCATCTTAGATACGGGTTCAGGGTTTGAACCTACATCCCCTGCATTGGAAGGCGGATTCTAAACCACTGGACCACCAGGGAAATCCCTGTGACTTCTGTTTATCTTCTCCTCTGTTTTATTTTGATTTAAAAGAAAAACGTATAACGCAGTAACCATAAATCTGTAAATAGGAACCATATGCAAACCTGCCATTTATCACAATAAATACAGGAATGTGGCAGAGCTGGGAGGGAACAGAGTTTAGAACGCTATGAAAACTATCTCAGTATTAATACAAACTTGACTTTTTTAAAGGTAAGATAATAATTATAATTCACAGCATAACAACCCTCCAAAAAAGCACAAAACAAATTTAAAAACTCCAGACTTAAAAATATTTTAAAAGTAAAGAGTAAGAGTCATAATCACTTTGTGCAAGAGAAAATTTCAATTAATCACAGAAAAAGACAGTAATTGAGGAGTGATGGAACAAAAATGGGCTGACATGTGGAAAGTTAGAAAACTGTTAGGAAAAATCTTTCCTCGGAAATAATCTCTGCAATGCTGCTGCTGCTAAGTCGCTTCATCGTGTCTGACTGTGTGCGACCCCATAGATGGCAGCCCACCAGGCTCCTCTGTCCCTGGGATTCTCCAGGCAAGAATACTGGAGTGCGTTGCCATTTCCTTCTCGAATGCATGCATGCATGCTAAGTCGCTTCAGCCGTGTCAGACTCCATGCGACCCCATGGGCAGCACCCCATCAGGCTCCTTTGTCCACGGGATTCTCCAGGCAAGAATACTGGAGTGGGTTGCCATTTCCTTCTCCAAATCTCTGCAATTCCAACAGATAAAACTATTCAATGAAAAGGCAGGTTGGCAAATAGGATTAACAATAAATGTAACTCAGTATATGTTATCTATTATATAAGAGTCTTGTCTTACATCCAAAAAGAGTTGAAAACAAAAGGGTAGAAAATGGTATCTATGCAAATCGTCCCAAAGTGGGAGTTGCAGTGGCTGTACTGGCATGAGATGAAATAGATTTTAACAGAACTTTTTTTTTTTTTTTTTTTTACAGAATATCAACACATTTCTATATTATTAAAAAATCAGTACACAAAGGAGATGTATGAGTTATATATCCATAAGGTCCCAGCAGCCTCCCCAAATATATGAAACAAAAAGTTACAAACTGGAGAGTACATAGTTCTAAATAATCCATGGAGACTTCAACACTCCATTTTCAATGAGGGACAGGCACATAGAGAGGAGACCAATAGTGAGATCAAGGAATGGAACAGCTAGGCCTAACTAACATCTGTAGAGCACACAGCCAAGAAAAGCAATTGTGTTTGGAAAGCAACACATGGAAGCCACAAGGCTTCCCTTGTGGCTCAGCTTGTAAAGAATCCTCCTGCCATGCGGGAGACCTGGGTTCGATCCCTGGATTGGGAAGATCCGCTGGAGAAGGAACGGCTAGCCACTCCAGTATTCTGTCCTGGAGAATTTCAAGGACTGTATAGTCCATGGGGTCACAAAGAGTTGGACATGACTGAGTGGCTTTCACTTGGAAAGCAACAGCAAAGGAGACAGGGAAGTTTGCTACCCTTGCTTGAAATGGGCACACTTGAGAAGCAACCGGGATGACTGCCCCATGGTCCACCCCCTGCTGCACCCCATGATCCATCTTCAGTGACCACCCTACTACACTGGATTTCTTATCCCCAAAGACTCTAGGCCGGCCCCTGGAACGTGGGAATCAAAAGCGAAACAGTTAAGCTGTGTCATCAGCACCCCCTTGTCACTATCGGCTGAACACTCCCTAGACTTCCACTCTATGGATTCATTGATGATCCCCAGCCTCAGACTGTGTCCTTGGAGGTGCCAGGCAAAGGGGCAAAACAGCCCACCTCAGGCCAGGATACAGTCAATTCACTATAGTTCCCTCCTCAGGCACTAGAACAACAAGTTAGGGTGGGAAGAGACGGCCAAGGTCGAGAGGCAACAGAACAGGCACAAGCCAAAGCACAATCCAGGCACCTTTGGCAGCTCCAGCCCAGGTCACCGTCAACTTCAACTAACAAAACTTTTAGTTAGCAAAAGAGAAGTGAGTTAAAGATGTTCAGGCTTCCCGGGTAGTGGTTGGGCCATCTTGTTGTGACACCCAAAGTTCTGTTTATCTCCCATCTACCCTACTAATGAAGGAGGGATCCCCTACCCTAAGAAGTGTGAGATGGCCAAGCACACGACACTGGACAGATGGACAGCTGTTGGTGAGTCTCAGGTACTCACAGCCTGGGTGGACAACAGGGAATGCCATGCAGGACAATGGGGGAGTGTGGCTTTGGAGTAGAGTTAAGCAGCAGGGACTGTGGGAAATAGATGTTGTAGTAACAAGAGGATGGGGCACACCAGGGTTCCCACACGAGGGGATTGTTGTCCTGTAGGAATCATTGCACTGCCTGGCAGGGAAGTTAAGCTTGGTGGATGGAAGAATGGGCAGAGTGCGGCTAGTCTTTCTGATAGGAGAGAATCAGCTGGGTGGGGTAGTTTTCTGACAGGGAGGGGACATTGCAGGTCAGAGCAGGAGAAAGTACAGTTGGGCCAGTGGAGTATCTGAGGCTCAAAGGCGTCAAGGCAGCTTAGAAAATTTGAGGTCTTAATATACAGTTGGGAAGCCTATGTAAAAAGGTCTACAGATGAAAAGCAATCCTTTTCAAAATTCCAGTGACCTATTTTGCAGGAAAAAAAAGCTCATCCTAGAATTTATGTGGAATTGCAAGAGACCAGGAATAGCTAAGACAATCTTGAAAAAGAGAGTTGCAGGAGTCCCCTACCCTGTATCAGAACTTACTTGGGAACAATAATCAAGACAGTGTGGTACTGAGATAATGATAGACACACAGATCAATGGACTAGAGCGGTGAGTCCAGAAATAAACCCAGATACATACCCTCAATTGATTTTCTGCAGGGATGTCAGATCATTAATTGGTGAGAAGTACAAGTCTTGTCCCCAGAATGGTACGAGGACAGCAATAGAATGAAGTTGGACTCCTACATTTCACCAAATACAGACATTAAAGTGATCCTCTGGACAGCACACAGCATTCAGCCACAAAAAGGAATGAGGTCCCAAATGAAACTCAAAATCATTATGCCAAGTGAGAGAGGCCAGACAAAAAAGGTCACATACTGTACAATTTCATTTGTAGCAACTACCCAGGAAAGGTAAGTCTGTAGAGACAGAGAGCAGATTATTGGTTCTCAGAGCTTGGTTGCAGTGAGGGGGAAATGGAGAAGGACTGATTACTGGGCATGGGGTTTCCTTTTGGACACAACAGAGGGGATGGCTGAACTACACTGTGCATGTACCAGATGCCTGTAAAGTATACCCTTTAAAAAGGTGACAATTACCACAATAGCATACCAATATTTTTTAAAGATAAAAAGTGCTTATTGGCTTAGACTTCTACAAATAGATTGGGAATTGACTTCAACATCTGCTAAAATGCATCCTTTAGGAAAATTTTTTGACCTTCGTACTGGGGCACAAAATAGAGGAAACTTGAGGATAACACTGAATTTTTAAAAGATGTCCCTATAGTGTTAAGGGAGGTACTGAAGTTGGCCAATAGGTATATTTGCCTTAACCATCTTATCACTGCAGTGTTTCCGTTCTCCAGACCATAGCAGCCATTGTCGTAAAATATCCTACAGTGGGCGTAGGCACTCTGACATATAGCTCATGAAGTTAAATTGAGTCTTTGCCACTTATAAATGGGCTTGACAACATGGGATCAGATGGACTATCCTCACTGAAAACACTGATTATGAGTTAAGGTAAAATAAAACAAGGCTGACATAAAGCGAGAAACCCATGTTGCATATGTTCTAGGTAGGGAAGGGGTAATTATCCCCACTGTTTTTCGACTCATTTCTCCAATATTCCCAGTTCTTGAGCCATGGGAAACAAATGGCGCCTCTGGATGGATTACCCCAGGCTTCTTTTCTTAATATATACGTATTCCTTGAAGTCTAGTTGACTTACAGTGTTTTAGGTGCAGAGCAAGCTGATTCAGTTATACATATATATATATTATTTTTCAAATTATTTTCTTTTCTAGGTTATACAAGACATTGACTATAGTTCCCTGTGCTATATAGTAAACCTTTGTTGCATATCTATTTTTTTTAATTAGAAATCTATCATTGTATTCATGCTAAGTGAAACAAATGGAATCAAAATAGAACAAATTTTTTAGGCAAACACTTGTAAGTTTTCTAAAATAGATATACATACTATGTGTATGTGTGTGTGTGTGTAGCTTTTCTACTATGCTTGCTAAAGGCTTGAGAAAGAATATCAGAAAGAGAGATGGAAAAATTGGAAAACATAAAGTAAATGAAATGAGGGCACTGAATATGAAATAGAAAAAGTGAAACAAACTAGATAAAAGTAAAATATCATCGTATAGTCCAGTTGTTTTTAAACATGGTAGCTCATTAGAAACAGTGAAACAAACTAGGTAAAAGTAAAATATCATCGTATAGTCCAGTTGTTTTTAAACATGGTAGCTCATTAGAAACATTTCTGTAGCTTTGGATAAAAAAAGCTACTGGCTGGGCATTTGTATTTTTCAAAAAAAAATCCAAGAAAATTCTGGATTTTAAAAAGTGATTACAGGTTTTTCTATTAAATGGTAGTTTTGGTGATATCAGTTCAGTTCAGTTCAGTCGCTCAGTCATGTCCACCTCTTTGCGACCCCATGGACTGCAGCACCCCAGGCTTCCCTGTCCATCACCAACTTCCTGAGCTTGCTCAAACCCATGTCCATTGAGTCGGTGATGCCATCCAACCACCTCATCCTCTGTCATCCTCTTCTCCCCCTGCCTTCAATTTTTCCCAGCATCAGGGTCTTTTCCAAGGAGTCAGTTCTTCACATCAGGTGGCCAATGTATTGGAGTTTCAGCTTCAGCATCAGTCCTTCCAGTGAATATTCAGGACTGATGTCCTTTAGGACTGACTGGTTTGATCTCCTTGCAGTCCAAGGGACTCTCAAGAGTCTTCTCTAACACCACAGTTCAAAAGCATCAGTTCTCATCCTGAACCCCCCTCCCACCTCCCTCTCCATACCCCTGTGGCAGACTCATGTTGATGTATGGCAAAACCAATACAATATTGTAAAGTAATTAGCCTCCAATTAAAATACATAAATTTATATTTTTTAAAAAGCATCAGTTCTTTGGAGCTCAGCTTTCTTTATGGTCCAACTCTAACATCCGTATATGGTTACTGGAAGAACCATAGCTTTGACTAGACAGACCTTTGTTGGCAAGGGCATGTCTGCTTTTTAATATGCTGTCTAGGTTGGTCATAGCTTTTCTTCCAAGGAGCAAGTGTCTTTTAATTTCATGGCTGCAGCCACCATCTGCAGTGATTTTGGAGCCCAGGAAAATAAAGTCTGTCACTGTTTCCATTGTTTCCCCCTCTATTTGCCATGAAGTGATGGGACCGGATGCCATAATCTTTGTTTTTTGAATGTTGAGTTTTAAGCCAACTTTTTCACTCTCCTCTTTGACTTTCATCAAGCACCTCTTTTGTTCTTCTTCACTTTCTGCCATAAGGGTGATGTCATCTGCATATCTGAGGTTATTGATATTTCTCCCAGCAGTGTTGCTTCCAGCTTGTGCTTCATCCAGCCCGGCATTTCGCATGGTTTACTCTGCTTCCTTCAGTGGCTCAGTGGTAAAAAATATGCCTGCCAGTGCAGAAGATGCAAGAGACCTGGGTTCAGTCTCTGCATTGGGAAGTTCCCCTGGAGAAAGAAATGGCAACCCACTCCGATATTCTTGCCTGGGAAAATCCCATGGACAGAGGAGCCTGGCAGGTTACAGTCCATGGGGTCACAAAAGAGTCGGGCACGACTTAGTGACTAAACAACAACAACAACTCCGCGTAGAAGTTAAATAAGCAGAGTGACAATATACAGCCTTGACGTACTCCTTTCCCAATTTGGAACAAGTCTGTTGTTCCACGTCCGGTTCTAACTGTTGCTTCTTGACCTGCACACAGATTTCTCAGGAGGCAGGTAAGGTGGTCTGGTATTCCCATCTCTTGAAGAAGTTTCCACAATTTGTTGTGATCCACAGAGGCAAAGGCTTTGGTGTGGTCAATAAAGCAGAAGTAGATGTTTTTTAGGAACTCTCTGGCTTTTCCTATGATCCCACGGATGTTGGCAATTTGATCTATGGTTCCTCTGCCTTTTTTTGGTGATATAGAATTCTATTATTTTTCTGTTGACCAATCATGACACAATGGTATTAAGTGAATAATAGTTACGTACCCACCATGGTAAAAGATGTTTATCAGTTTTCACAATCAATAGCCAGACAAAAAATAAAAGGTAATTACAATTGCAAGCCATAATTGGAGCATGATTAATCTAACAGTATACAATGATTACATACAATTTGGGAGTTAAGCAGAGTGATGGGGTAAGCGGAAGTGCATGCACGCATATGTTTTCATCCACCCAGCCAGTCTTTGTCTTTTGGTTGGTACATTTTACCCATTTACATTTAAGGTAATTATCGATATATATGATCTTATTACCATTTTCTTAATTGCTTTGGGTTTATTTTCTGTAGGTCTTTTCATTCTCTTAACTTTTGCTTATGTGGAAAGCTTTTGATTTCTCCATCAAATCTGAATGAGAATCTTGCAGGGTGGTGTATTCTTGGTTGGAGTTTCTTCCTTTCCATCACGTTAAATATATCATGCCATTCCCTTCTGGCTTGTAGAGTTTCTGTTGAGAAATCAGCTGATAACCAGACGGGGGTTCCCTCGTGTGTTATTTGTCATTTTCCCCTTGTGCTTTTAATATTTTATCTTTGTCTTTAATTTTGGTGAGTTTGATTACTAGGTGTATTGGTGGATACAGTCACCAATATACCTCCTTGGGTTTATCCTCCTTGGATAAACCTCCTTGGGTTTATCCTGCCTGGGACTCTCTGCCCTTCCTGGACTTGGTTGACCATTCCCTATCCCATGTTAGGGAAGTTTTCAGCTATTATCTCCTCACATATTTTCTTGAGTCCTTTCTCTCTCTCTCTTCTCCTTATGGGACCCCTTTGGTGCATTTAATGTTGTCCCAGAAGTTTCTTACACTTTTTTTTTTTTTTTTGCATTTTTTCCTTATATTCTGTTTCACAGCAGTGATTTCCACTATTCTGTCCTCCAGGTCCCTTATCCATTCTTCTGCCTCAGTTGTTCTGCTATTGAATTCTTCTAGTGTTGTGTTCATCTCAGTTTGTTCTTTAGTGCTTCTAGGTCTCTGGTAAACAATTCTTGCATCTTCTCCATTGTTTTTCTTCTTGCTTCTTCGGCATGCCCTCTGGTGGATGAGGCTAAGAGGCTTCTGTAAGCTTTCTGATGGGAAGGACAGGGTGGGGAAAACTGGGTCTTGTTTTGGTGGGCAGGGCCTTGGTCAGTAAATCTTTAATTCAATTGTCTGCAAATGGGTGGGCTTGTACTCCCTTCTTATTAGTGTTTTGGCCCGAGGCATCCCAGGGCTGGGATCTATGGGCTCTGTGGTAGGGTTAATGGCAAGTCCAAGAGGACTTACATCAAGGGGGACCTTCCAGGACTGCTGCTGCCAGTGTCCCCGTCCCTGCCATGAGCCCTTGCCGACTCAGGCCTCCACAGGTGACCCTCCAACAGTAGCAGGTAGTTTTGCATCAGTCTCCTCTGGGGTCACTGCTCCTTTCCCTTGGGTCGTAGTGTGTGCAAGATTTTGTTTGTGCCTTCCAAGAGTGGAGTCTCTGTTTCCTCCAGTCCTGTGGAAGTACTATAATCAAAGCCCGCTGGCCTTCAAGGTCAGATTCCCTGGGGATTCCCAGCCCCTTTATCAAATTCCCAGGTTGGGAAGCCTGATGTGGGGCTCAGAACTTTCACAACAGTGAGAGAACTTCTTGAGTATCGTTGTTCTCCAGTTTGTGGGTTGCCCAATGGGTGGGTACGGGATTTGATTTTATCGTGATTGCGCCCTTCCTACCATCTCATTGTAGCTTCTCCTTTGTCTTTGGACGTGGGGTGTCTCTTTTTGGTAGGTTCCAGCATCCTCCTGTCGATGGTTGTTCAACAGGTAGTTGCAATTCTGGTGTTCTCACAGGAGGAGATGAGCACATATCCTTCTACTCCCCCATCTGGGGTGTGAGGTGGCTAAGCACTTCAAAATATGAATTTCGGAGGGAGTGTGTATAACTGTTTAGTGCAGAGCAGGTGCTTAGTGCAGTCTTGAAAGAAGTCACTCTCTCTTCATGTCATGGAGCCTTGAAGTGAATTAGGGGAGCCCTGGTGAAACAGGGTTCAGTCCAATTTTTACTGCTTCTTCCACTCTCCATTCTCATCAGCATCCATACCAACTTTGTATGCTCTTACTAAGTAACTTTAGCAACATTAAAACCACCACATTCTCTTTCTGTCTCTCACAGGAGGTTTTAATCAGTTGCTGATATTTGATCTATACACCTTTGCTTTTTCTTTCTTTTTTTTTTTTTTTTTTTTTCTTTCTTTTTTTAAAAAGTGTATCTCTGCTGGTGTGAGTTGTCCCAGCGTGGCAACTGGGCACCACATCCAGGTTCCCATACACCAGGGCACCCCACCCCCCGCCCCGCCCCATTCAGACACTGTAGTTTTGCTTTTGCAATGAAGGAATGAAAGGGAAAGGACTCCTGTGGGCTTAAAGTGTGACCTGGGCCTGTCAGGCCTCCAGGGAAGCTGAGGGCCTTGACCACTCACTGGATGGCGATCATGCCAATCCTTGACTCCTGGCAAATGAGCTTAGAGCTGGCGCTGGAGGAAGTGGTCCCCGGTTGACCTTTAAGCTCCACCTACCATCGCCAGCCCTTCAGGTTCTTTCCTGCCTGTACACCGCCATCTCAGCCTCGGTCGTGGTGGGCCAGTCTGCCGGCCACCCCCTTGCCATTCCTGTCGTGGGGCCCACACCAGCAACTTCACAGACTCCTGTTCCCTGTGCAGCTGACATCTCTGCCGCCCACACCCCCACCCTGTGGTCTGCGCTGCCAACGGCATCTCCTCCGCGACTCTCAGCTCGGCGGCTGCCATCTTCCCCGTGGACATCACTGCAGGCCCATCACCGTCTGGCACAGTCTCTCCTGCCATGTCTGCCACAGAGGAGCACAACTGGATGCCAGGTGGCCTGGACAGGGCTGGTGGCAGGGTAGGCTGTGACCCCAGTCCCCTTGGGGTCCTGGCACCTGCTTGGGAGGGGACGGATGGGGTCGAGGAGGCTGCGGCCCTTCTGCCCTCCCTGAGGGTGTCAGGAGGCCTTCGCAGGGGGGCACGGTGGGCCACAGGCCACAATGGAAGAGTGGGCTATAGAGCCGTTAGAGGAGGAGGAGGAGTCTGATTTCGAGCTGGAGGCCCTGGAGGAGGAGGAGCACCTGGAGGAGGAGGAGCACCTATTGGAAGAGGTCGAGGAGGAGGAGACAGTAGAGAATGATGAGAGTGAGCAGGAAGGCGCAGCAGTGGTTGCAGGCCATGGGGACCCCTTGGAGCAGTTTGGGCCTGTGTTCTGGGGTCTGGTCCACTCACTGCTACACAGTTTCTCCTACGATGACCATGTCCTGGTCTGGCCCCCTGGCCCCTGCCCGATGGTCACGCACAGCTGCCAGCCTCCCTCCGGCCCTGGAGAGGGTCCCGTGCCTCGGCAGGAGCAGGAAGACCTGGCAGAGGGAGGCGAGGCCTCGCAGGGTGAGTACCAAGCAGAGGGCGCCCCACCCTGGAAGCCTCAGGGACCCAGGGTCCAGGGGTCTGCATCCCAGAAGTCAGAGGAATCTACAGTGGAGGCTGAGCTCTGGGAGGGTGGCGCCCTGGCTGTTGCCTCTGAGTCCTGGGAGGCTGGGACCTGTGGTCCTGGCAGGGCCGAGGTAGGCAAGTGGCGGCCAGGCCCTCAGGCCTTTGCGGACCCTTTGGGGGCATCGGGCTCAAAGGCAGGCTGCACTCATCACTGGCCTCTAGCGGTTAAGCAGCGGGTCAAAGCTCTCAAAAACTTCCAGGCGTAATTTGCACAAGTGGAAGCCCAATTCTATAAAGACCTTTACGGTCTTGAGAAAATGTATGCTTCCTTCTGCCAGCCTCTGTTTGATAAGAGTGCTGACATCATCAATGCAATTCATGAGCCCACAGAAGGTGAATGTTAGTGGCCAGTACCTGTTCCAGAAGGGGCCTGGGAGGAGATGGAAAGAGAGCCTGAAGGGAAGGGGAAACAAAGGGCATCCCTCGCTTTTGGTTGAGGCCATTTAAAAACCTAAAGATTCTCGGTAGCATTATCTGGGAAAATGATGCACTTATACTGGAGCACCTGAAAGATGTAAAAATAAAAATTCTCAGGGGTCCGGGAACCAATGAGCATCACAGTAGAATTTCTTTTTAAGTGAAAGGAATACTTTTTCAACGAAGTTCTGACAGAAACATATCAAATGTGGTCAGACCCAGATGATTCTGATCCCTTCTCCAAAGGGCCAGAAATAATCAGCAGCACAGGGTGTGAGATCTACTGGAAAGACGGTAAAGACCTCACCCTGAAAACCCTGAAGCTGCAGAAATGTGAGGGCCCTGAAGGTGTCCCACCAACCTCTAGGAAGGTGCCCAGCTATTCTTTCTTCAGCTACTTCTCTCCTCCCTGGGGGTAGAGTACTGGATGTGGCTACTGATTATAAATTGGGTTATTTTTTTCCGTGTAGTTCCGGTCCCAAAGTCTGTATTACACTTCACAAAAGAAGTGAGTGATTATCAGTATGAAGAGTCTGATGAGGAGGTCCAAGAAGCTGAAGGTGAGGAGGAGGACAGCGATAAAAAGCCAGAAGAAGGACCTGAAAAGGACCTGGACCCAGCAGAGGACAGCCCCGGAGAACCCAGGTATCTTTGTGCAGCTCTGAGTATCACCCAGCCACCATTGCTGACGTACGTTTTTAAATGTTCTCCCCAAAGTAAATAATAATTAAAACTTGGTTAAAGTCTAGTTTCAAAACAGCTTAATGTTAATAATACTTTGTGTGCTAGATAATATAGAACACAGCATGTTCTGAAATGTACTTCATTCACAGCTACAGGTCCTTTGAGCTGTAGCTGTAAGGCTTCCCCACGTGGGAAATTTTTGAGACCTAGTAGCAGAGATCACTGTTTGTCTGGAACGCAGTTAACCAGAACAAGCGACTAAAGGTGACTGGAATGTACACTAGCTGGGCCTTCAGCACTGAGCTACAGACATACGGTCTTTTGTCCTAACCGGGAGAAAGCAAATGCCTTTGAGGTTGTGACTATTGACAAAGATGTAGTCAGTGAAAAATTTTCAAGTGGGAGCACATTTAATGACTAATCCTTATTTGTTCAGTTGTAAGTTTTTCTAGTTCATGGGACAGTCAGAAGAAAAGCAAATTAGTCATGGTGAGATTGTTGTTCACTGCTGAATTGGTCATTCAGTTCAGTTCAGTTCAGTCACTCAGTCGTGTCCGACTCTTTGCGACCCCATGAATCGCAGCACGCCAGGCCTCCCTGTCCATCACCGAATTGGTCATTAAGTCAGCTTATATCTGACCTATCCCTCCCCCTCTTTCTTGCTTTGCTTTTTCCTGTCTTTCTTCTCTTCCTTTTATGGATGTGCAAACTGAGAGTCTGGGAGTTTAAGAGTGTGATTGATGGAGAGAGCACAGGCTTGTAAGGTGGAAAGACTTACTAGATAAGTCTCTCTCAAGAAAAACCACCACCAACAAAGCAGGCAGTTTGGTGTTTGGTGAGTGGGAGAGGACGTTGGTATGAGGGGTGAGTTATTTATGACATATCTCAAGGTCTGTGTTGAGAGAGGTAAATGTGGTAATTTCTCTTTTGACTTAGCAGGCATATGTAGGACTGACTGTTTTCTTAGATTTAGAAAGTCAGTGTTGCATGTTACTGGTTTACAGTTTTTTAAATTAATTTATATGTTTTAATTGGAGACCAGTTACTTTACAATATTGTGGTGGTTTTTACCATACATCAACATGAATCAGCCATGGGTGTACATGTGTCCCACCATCTTGACCCCGCTCCCACCTCCCTCCCCACCCCATCCCTCTGAGTTGTCCCAGAGCACCAGCTTCGGGTGCCCTGCTTCATGCATCAAACTTGCACTGGTCATCTATTTTTCATAGAGTAATATACATGTTTCAATGCTATTCTCTCGTATCGTCCCACCCTCGCCTTCTCCCACAGAGTCCAAAAGTCTGTTCTTTACATCGGTGTCTCTTTGCTGTCTTGCATATAGGGTTGCTGTTACCGTCTTTCTAAATTCCATATATATGCGTTAATATACTCTATTTGGTGTTTCTCTTTCTGACTTACTTCACTCTGTATAATAGGCTCCAGTTTCACCCCCCTCATTAGAACTGACTGAAATGCATTCTTTTTTTTTTATAGCTGAGTAATAGTCCATCGTGTATATGTACCACAACTGCCTAATCCATTCGTCTGCTGATGGACATCTAGGTTGCTTCCATGTCCTAGCTATTGTAAACAGTGTTGCAATGAACATTGGGGTACATGTGTCTCTTTCGACTCTGGTTTTTCAGTGTGAATGCCCATCAGTGGGATTGCTGGGTCGTATGGCAGTTCTATTTCCAGTTTGTTGTTGTTGTTGTTGTTGTTGTTAAGGAATCTCCACACTGTTCTCCATAGTGGCTGTACTAGTTTGCATTCCCACCAACAGTGTAAGAGGGTGCCCTTTTTCTCCACACTCTCTCCAGCATTTATTTTTTGTAGACTTTTTGATGGCAGCCATTCTGACTGGCGTGAGATGGTACCTCATTGTGGTTTTGATTTGCATTTCTCTGATAATAAGTGATGTTGAGCATCTTTTCATGTGTTTGTTAGCCATCTGTATGTCTTCTTTGGAGAAATGTCTGTTTAGTTCTTTGGCCCATTTTTTGATTGGGTCGTTTATTTTTCTGGAATTGAGCTGCATGAGCTGCTTGTATATTTTGGAGATTAATTCTTTGTCAGTTGCTTCGTTTGCTATTATTTTCTCTCATTGTCAAGGCTCCCTTTTCACCCTGCTTATAGTGTCCTTCATTGTGCAAAAGCTTTTAAGTTTAATTAGATCCCTTTTGCTTATTTTTGCTTTTATTTCCATTACTCTGGGAGGAGGGTCATAGAGGATCTTGCTGTGATTTGTGTCCGAGAGTGTTCTGCCTAGGTTTTCCTCTAAGAGTTTTACAGTTTCTGGCCTTAGGTTTAGATCTTTAATCCATTTTGAGTTTATTTTTGTGTATGGTGTTAAAAAGTGTTCTAGTTTCATTCTTTTACAGGTGGTTGACCAGTTTTCCCAGCACCACTTGTTAAAGAGATTGTCTTTTCTCCACTGTATATTTTTGCCCCCTTTCTCAATGATAAGGTATCCATAGGTGCGTGGGCTTATCTCTGGGCTTTCTATTTTGTTCCATTGATCTATATTTCTGTCTTTGTGCCAGTACCATAATGTCTTGATGACTGTAGCTTTGTAGTGTCGTCTGAAGTCAAGCAGTTGATTCCTCCAGTTCCATTCTTCTCTCTCAGGATTGCTTTGGCTATTTGAGTTTTTTTGTGTTTCCATACAAATTGTGAAATTATTTGTTCTAGTTCTGTGAAAAATACTGTTGGTAGCTTGACAGGGATTGCTTTGGGTAGTGTACTCATTTTCACTATATTGACTCTTCCAATCCACGAACATGGCATATTTCTCCATCTACTTGTGTCGTCTTTGATTTCTTTCATCAGTGTTTTATAGTTTTCCATATATGTCTTTTGTTTCTTTAGGTGAATTTCTTGCTAAGTGTTTTATTCTTTACATTGCAATGGTAAATGGGATTGTTTCCTTAGTTTCTCTTTCTGTTTTCTCATTGTTAGTGTATAGGAATGCAAGGGATTTCTGTGTGTTTATTTTATATCCTGCAACTTTACTATATTCGTGGATTAGCTCTAGTAACTTTCTGGTGATGTCTTTAGGGTTTTCTACGTAGGAGGATCATGTCATCTGCAAACAGTGAGGGTTTTACTTCTTCTTTTCCAATCTGGATTACTTTTATTTATTTTTCTTCTCCAATTGCTGTGGCTAGGACTTAAAAAACTGTGTTGAATAGTAGTGGTTAGAGTGGGCACCCTTGTCTTGTTCCTGATTCTGGAGGAAATGCTTTCAATTTTTCACCATTGAGGATAATGTTTGCTGTGGGCTTGTCGTATATGGCTTTTATTATGTTGAGGTATGTTCCTTCTATGCCTGCTTTCTGGAGAGTTTTTATCATAAATGGGTGCTGAATTTTGTCAAAGGCTTTCTCTGCATCTGTTGAGATGACCATATGTTTTTTATCATTCAATATGTTCATATGGTGTATCCCATTGATTGATTTGTGAATACTGAAGAATCCTTGCATCCCTGGGATAAAGCCCACTTGGTCATGATGTGTGATCTTTTTAATATGTTGATGAATTCGGTTTGCTAGAATTTTGTTGAGGATTTATGCGTCTCTGTTCATCAGTGATAAAGTGTACTGTAGTTTTCTTTCTTTGTGGCATCTTTGTCTGGTTTGGGTATGAGGGTGATGGTGGCCTCATAGAATGAGTTTGGCACTTTACCCGCCTCTGCAATTTTCTGGAAGAGTTTGAGTAGGATAGGTGTTAGCTCTTCTCTAAGTTTTTGGTAGAATTCACCTGTGAAGCCACCTGGTCCTGGGCTTTTGTTTGTTGGAAGGTTTTTTATTACAGCTTCAATTTCCCTGCTTGTGATGGGCCTGTTAAGATTTTCTATTTCTTCCTGGTTCAGTTTTGGAAAGTTATACTTTTCTGAGAATTTGTCCATTTCTTCCAAGTTGTCCATTTTATTGGCATATAACTGCTCATAGTAGTCTCTTAGGACCTTTTGTATTTCTGTGTTGTCTGCTGTGATTTCTCCATTTTCGTTTCTAAGTTTATTGATTTGATTCTTCTCCCGGTTTTTCCTGTGAGACGGCTAATGGTTTGTCTATTTTATTTATCTTCTCAAAGAACCAGCTTTTAGGTTTGTTGATTTCTGCTACAGTCTCCTTTGTTTCTTTTTCAGTTATTTCTGCTCTCAGCTTTATGATTTCTTTCCTTCTACTAACTTTGGGGTGGTTCTTTTCTTCTTTTGCTACTAGCTTTAGATGTAAAGTTAGGTTCTTTATTTGATGTCTCTCTTGGTTCTTGAGGTAGGCTTGTACTGGTATGAATCTCCCTCTTAGTACTGCTTTTACCGAATCCCATAGGTCTTGGGTTGTCGTGTTTTCATTTTCACTTGTTTCTATGCAGATTTTCATTTCCTTTTTGATTTCTTCCATGATCTGTTGGTTATTCAGAAGCGTGTTGTCTAGCCTCCATATGTTTGTATTTTTACTAGTTTTTTTTTTTTTTTTTCCTGTACTTGACATCTAATCTTACCGCCTTGTGGTCAGAAAAGGTGCTTGAAGTGATTTCAATTTTTTTTTTTTTTTAATTTTGCCAAGGCTATATTTATGGCCCCGGATGTGATCTATCCTGAAGAATGTTCCACGTACACTTGAGAAAAGGGTGAATTCCATTGTATTGGGGTGACATGCCCTATAGATATCAATTAGCTCTAACTGGTCCATTGTATCTTTTAGCACTCGTGTTTCTTTGCTAATTTTCTGTTTGGTTGATCTATCCATAAGTGTGGGGGGGTATTAAAGTCCCCCACTATTATTGTGTTACTCTTAATTTCCCCTTTAATACTCGTTAGCATTTGCCTTCCATTTTGAGGTACTCCTGTGTTGGGTGCCTATATATTTATAATTGTTATATCTTCTTTTTGGATTGATCCTTTGATCATTATGTAGTGTCCTTCTTTGTCTCTTATCACGGTCTTTATTTCACATTCTATTTTTTCTGATATGAGTATTGCTCTCCTGCTTTCTTTTGGTCCCCATGTACATGAAATATCTTTTTCCAGCCCTTCAGTTTCAGTCTGTACATGTCCCTAGGTTTGAGGTGAGTCTCTTGTAGACAGCATATATAGGGGTCTTGTTTTTTTTTTTTTTTTTTTTTTAATCCAGTTGACCAGTCTTTGTCTTTGGGTTGGAGCATTTAACCCATTTACAGTTAAGGTAATTATTGATAAGTATGATCCTGTTGCCATTTACATTTTGTGGTGGGGGGTGGGTTCGTTTTTATAAACATTTACTGTGTTTCCTGTCTAGAGAAGATCCTTTAGTATTTGTTGAAGAGCTGGTTTGGTCGTGCTGAATTCTCTCAGCTTTTGCTGAGAGAATGAGATCTGAATGAGATCCTTGCTGGGTAGAGTAATCTTGGTTGTAAGTTTTTCTCTTTCATCACTTTAAGTATGTCCTGCCATCCCTTTCTGGCCTGAAGAGTTTCTATTGAAAGATCAGCTGTTATCCTTATGGGGATCCCCTTGTGTGTTTTTTGTTGCTTTTGTCTTGCTACTTTTAATGTTTGATCTTTGTTAGTTTGATTAATTTGTGTCTCGGGGTATTTTGCCTTGGGTTTATCCCGTTTGGGACGCTCTGGGTTTCTTGGGCGTGGGTGGCTGTTTCCTTCCCCACATTAGGGAAGTTTTCGACTGTTATCTCCTCAAGTATTTTCTCACGCATTTTCTTTTTGTCGTCTTCTTCTGGGACACCTATGATTCGAATGTTGGGGCATTTAACTTTGTCCCAGAGGTCTCTGAGGTTGTTCTCATTTCTTTTAATTCTTTTTTCTTTTTTCCTCTGTGCTTCATTTATTTCCACCATTCTGTCTTCCACCTCACCTATCCTCTCTTCTGCCTCAGTTATTCTACTGTTGGTTCCCTCCAGAGTGCTTTTGATCTCAGTTACTGCATTATTCGTTACTGGTTGATTCTTCTTTATTTCTTCTAGGTCCTTAGTTAAACATTTCTTGCATTTTCTCGATTCTTGCCTCTAGTCTATTTATCTGTAGCTCTATTTTGTTTTCAAGATTTTGGATCATCTTTACTGTCCTTATTCTGAATACCTTTTCAGGTATCTCCTCCTCTTTGGTTTGGTTTGGTGGGTTTTTAGCATGTTCCCTCACCTGCTGAATATTTCTCTGCCTTTCCATTTTGTTTAGATTGCTGTGTTTGGGTGCCCTTTCTGCAGGATTGAAGTTCATTCCTCTTAATTGTGGAGTCTTCTCCCTGTGGGTGGGGTTGGACTAAGGCTTGTCAAGGTTTCCTGGTTGGGGGAAGCTTGTGCCTGTGTTCTGGTGGGTGGAACTGGATGTCTTCTCTCTGGAGTGCAATGAAGTGTCCAGTAGTGAGTTTTGGGGTGTCTATGGGCTCAGCATGGCTTTGGGCAGCCCGTCTTTTAATGTTCAAGGTTGGGTTCCTGTTTTGCTGGAGAATTTTTGTGGGGTGTCTTGCACTGGATATTGTTAGGTCTTGGGTGGAGCTTGGTTTCAGTGTAGGTGTGGAGACTTTTGGGTGAGCTCTTGTCTATTAATGTTCTCTGAAGTCAGGAGTTCTCTGATGTTCTAAAGTTTTGGGGTTAAGCCTCCTGCCTCTGGCTTTCGGTTCCTGTCACAGTAGCCTCAAGACTTCTCCATCCACACAGCATAGAAGATATATCCCTAGGTTTATTGATGAAACAATTCTCCACAGCCAGAAACACCCAGAGAGATTCACAGAGTTATATAGAGAAGAGAAGAGGGAGGAGGGAGATAGAGGTGACCAGGAGGAGAAAAGGGAGAGTCAAAAGGGGAGAGAAGAGTCTAGGAGTTAATCTAATCCCTAAGTGCTCTCCACAGCCTGGAACACCCAGAGAGATTCACAGAGTTATATACAGAAGAGAAGAGGGAGGAAGGCGATAGAGGTGACCTGGAGGAGGAAAGGGAGAGAGCAGTCAAGCCAGTAATCAGATCTTTTAAGTGAAAATGGATACCGAAGATTAGATTCTTAGAGGTACAAAATTGATAACAAATATCAAAAAGCAAAGATTATAAACCTGGGAGAGAGGTTAGACTCTCAAAAACAAACATAATCAATCACAGTAATCAAAAAACTATGGAATTTGTTTTCTAAAAAAAATAGGGGTTTTTTGGGGAGATGTAATAGAAGGCTATAAAAATGAAAGTTAAAGGAGTGATAAAAACTAAATTAACAAAAAATTTAAAAGCGATAACAGTAAAAATATATCTAGGAATTTCTCTGGGCATTGTGGGGTCTGTTCAGTGTCAGATCATCCCTTGTTCTGGCTTGTACTTGTTCTCAAGGTCTATAGGCACCCCTCAGATGTCTCCAGTATTAAATGCAGGCTTTCAATCTGTTGTACCTGTTACTTCCAAAGCGGTTCCCCCTTCTTTGTTTATTTTGGCTTCCTCTGCAAGTCTCTTCAGTGTCTAATTTCTGCCCTAACACAAGGGGGCGAAGGTGGCCACTTACTTAGGCTCACTTGTTCAGTTGTGTTGTGGAGAGGGAGGGACTCTGCAAACAAACACCGCTGGCGTGTGTGGGGAGTGCTCGCAGTGGATGGACCACATTAGGTTTGCCACAGTCCAAGGCAGCATGTGCTTCCCGGGTCTAGACTGATCAGTCTCCAGGGTGCTCTGCAAGGGCACTGTGCCAAGTGGGCCCTGTGTTTCATGCACTTCCCAGGTCTCAGCCGCTCAGGTTCTCAGGTGCTCCACAAGGGCACGGACCCGGATAGGCTGTGCGTTTTGTGCCCCTCCCAGGTCCGAGCAGCTCAGGCGACCGGGTGCTCAGTGGGCCATGCGTCTAACTCACCTGCCTGGTCCCGCCACTCAGTTTCCACAAGAGCGCAGTTCCAGGTGTACCGTATGTCTCCTCTGGGGAGCTGATCCCAGGCTGTGACACTCCTGGCAGATGTCAACCATCTAGGATCCCAAGAAGACGAGGTTAGCAACTGGGAGCCTGCTCACAGTTTGGTGGAAGATGTCATCTCTGGGGCCGAGATTGCAGCAGCCCCTTGCCTTCTGGCTCTGGCTATCTCTCGCCTGCCTCTCTGCCTCCAGGGAGGGAGGGCCCTATATGGCAGCTGGCTTGCTCTCCTTTGGTATTTGCTCAATCGTTTGTTCTGTGAGCGTGCCAGGGGTGCCGATAGAGCCTTTCATGAGAAAGGTCTTTCTTGTGTGTCTCTCTGGTGATCCCACGGTTTGGGTTGCTGTCTCACATTAGCTCCCTCAGACTGTCCTCAGGGCCCCGGTCCTTACCCTAAGGACCAGTTGTGCAGGCTGCGCCTCTCTGCCCAGCCCCCACTCACTGGTGGTGGACCTGAGTGTCTGGGCCACTTCTCCACTGGCAGTTGTGCTTAGGTGCGTATTCTGTGGGGTTTTTTTTTTTTTTTTTTTCCCTCCTGGTTATGTTGCCCTCTGAGATTCCAGAACTCCCCTCAGACACTCCTGTGCGAGGGTTTCCTACTGTGTGGAGACTTCTCCTCTTTCCTGACTCCCTCCCCAGGATGGGTCTCCGTCCCTAAATCTTTTCTCTGAGTTTTTGTCTTTTATATTTTGTCCTTCCTCCTCTTGAAGAGATTGGGCTGCCTTTCTGGGTGCTTGGTGTCCTCCGCCAGCATTCAGAAGTTGTTTTGTGGAAGTTGCTCAGCATTCAAATGATGTTTTGATGTATTTGTGGGGAAGTAAGTGGTCTCCCCGTTCTATTCCTCTGCTATCTTGGGAATGCCCCCTGGTTTACAATTGTTAATTGACTCTTACTTCATCCCACAGCTGTCAAGCATAGAAGGACACGATGGAGGAAGAAACAATGGACTTGTCCCTCACGAATTAGATTTTCGGCTTCTCAGTAGCCAGTGGGAATTTTATCAACACTGGTTTTGTTCCAGATTTCATCATGTGAAGTGTCTTATCCACTGACATCTGACTTTTTTCTTACGTTTGTCAGATATACTGCGTTTGTTCATGTTAAAAATAAAAATTTGCTAGCCATGGATAAGCTGCAGATTTTTTAGATGTGTAACACTGATGCAAATCTTGTATCTTTTTGTTTTTGTCCACTTTGCTGTCATTGAAACCATTTTTTTTTAAGTTCTTGCATTGCAGGTGGATTCTTTACCAACCAAGTTATCAGGAAGCCCTTTATTGCAGCCACAGGTTAATTAATATATCAATTGACAAACAATTTATGTAAAGAGAGAGACGGAGGTCTAGCCCCTGCTTCATTTTAGTGAGAGGAACCAGGGGGTGACCAAGCTTATCTGGAGACCAGATGGAGCTACTGAGCTGCCACAGACCAGCGGCATCAGCATCACCTGGGAACTTGTTAGAAGTGCAACCTCTCAGGCCACACTCCAGATTTACTGGATCAGTATTCTGAAGGTGGCCCAGCTATCAGAGCTTTACGTGTCCTCCAGGTGACTCTGAGGCATCTCAAAGTTTCAGCATCACCGTCTAAGAGCAATGATGGGCATGGGGCAGGGATGGGTGTTGTGAGGGACTGAGTTTCTCCTGTGGTAAGACCACCGTTTGTTCAGTGACTTGATACACAGGTAAGCTGAATGGGACAGTAAAGGCTGACAGTAAAGGAATGGGGACGAGACTAGAATTCTCAAGGCCCTGAGGTACAGAAAAACCTCCTGGCAGGGCAGGGATTGGATGGTGGCAGTGAAGAAAAAAATGGATGAGGGAACAAACTAGGTTCAGAAGGATAGAACCATTATGATATCATGAATATGAGGTTTAAAAAACATGCAAAACAATCACTGATTATAGATACATTTATGTAGTAAAAGGGATGCATGGAAGGAATGCGTGCATATGTAACTTGTAGAAAGGCATGCATGAGGATGATAAACACCTTGCTTAGGATAGTGGAGAGGGAGAGAGGAGAATTCAACTGGGAAGGGTTACTCTTACTTTCCTAGGGCTGCCGTAACAAATTACCACAAAGTAGGTGGCTTAAAACAACGTAAAATTTATTCTCGCATTAGTTCTAGAGGTCAGAAGTCTGAAAGCAAGGGGCTCTGGGGGAGAATCCTCCTCGCCACCCCCAGTTTGTGGTGGCTTCTGACACTTCTTGGCTTGTGGCAAAATAACTCCTGTCTTCACATGACCTTCTTCCCTGTGTCTGTGTATCTCAAATCTCACTCTTTCTGTCATAAGGATACCACCCAGTCCATTTAGGGCCCATCCCAAATCCAGGGTGACTCCATTAAATTAGATCCTGATGTAATTACAACTGCAAAGACCCTATTTCCAAATAAGGTCACGTTCACAGGTACCAGGGACCTGGACGTGGGCATATCTTTCTGGAGGACACAGGTACGTACCGGGCTTCAGCTGTATCTGTAGTGTAAAATTTCTGAAGTTGGGTGATGGGTACACGGATGCAGTATTCTTTATACCATTATGTAGGTCTGAAATAGTTCCTGACCTTCCCCCACCAAAAAGACGGAAAAAAGAAAATGGGCCTAAGAAATGGAAGCTATTTAAGGGGGGTGACGGGGGGGATGAAGTTGTAATTGACCAGAATACAGGATCAGAGAAGGAGAAAGGCCAGGGGGTTGACGGTAGAGGATTTCCTTTAGGCATGTTTTGGTAAGGCAGTGTAGGTGCTCTCTAGGTCTCATTGGTACCACCCCCTCTGCCTCTTTCATATTCTATGGTAGCATGTCTCATATCCTAATATATTTTCACATTTTTACATATTTGTGTCTGCTTCTATCTCCCAACCCCTAGGATATGACCTTCTGAATGATTGGATCTTAAAGGGATTTATTTCTCTCTGTCTCTCCCAAAGCACCTATCAGTACTACTGTGTTTTCTTCTTAGTAGGTACTCCATAAATGAGCATAAAGTTAATGCAATGCCATCCTCTTTTCTGTCATCAGTGTTAACATTTTAAAAGTGCATTACCACATAGTAACATGCAGTATTCCTTACGGAAGTAGCACAGGGCTTTGTCTCCCCCACTCAGTATTTAATTTCATTAAATGATTTAATACATATAAAGCACTCAGAAGAGCACGTGGCACTTAAGTGTCATGTAAGTGTTTGCTCTTAGTCTTACCATTTTAACTTTCATAGTGTTACTATTATCCCTAAGAAGTTAAAATGCACAAGAGTCCCACAGCCAGTGCCAAGTACCACTTTATAAATAAATAAAGCAAAGAGAATGTAACCAATTAAATAATAATAATACCTTTGAGACTAGAAATCTTGTGTCCTCACTCCCAGACTTTTGTAGTAAAAGTCTGACTCCATTAGATAGCTGACAAACTACATTAAAACATTTATTTTCATTGATTTATAATTTATCCTTGTGTACATTCATAGAAAAATTGAGACACCCTACAGTAAAAATACATAAACAATAGCCACACTATTCACAGTAGCCAAGACGTGGAAAAAGCCTGAATGTCCATCAACAGATGAATGGATCAAGAAGATGTGGTACATTACTCAGAATGAAATAATGCCATTTGCAGCAACATGGAGTAACATCGATGGGCCTAGAGATTACCATACTAAGTAAAGTAGTCAGAAAGAGAAAGACAAATGCCAATATGGTAGCGCTTATATGTGGAATCTAAAACATGACATGCGTAAGCTTACCTGTGAAACAGAAACAGACTCACAAACATAGAGAACAGACTTGTGATTGCCAAGTGGGAGCAGTGTGGGGGGAGGGATGGATTGGGAGTTTGGGGTTAGCAGATGCAAACTATTATATATAGAATGGATAAACAACAAAGTCCTACTGTATAGGACAGGGAACTGTATTCAATATCCTAGAATAAGCCATAATGGAAAAAGGATATGAAAAAGTATATAGGTGCATGTATAACTGAATCACTCTGCTGTACAGCAGAAATTAGCACAACATTGTAAATCAACTATACTTCAATAAAATAAATTTAAAAATGCAAAAGGGCAGTCCAAGTAGAAATTTATCCACGTAATGTCATTTGAAGGGCCTCATGTTGTTTATGATTGGTTTGTGCTGTGCTTTCTCCTATCTTTCTGCTAAAATATAAAAAGGGATCCTTTCCTCCAGTTTCCATAGCACTTTCCCTATTTCCCTTATAACGCACTGGCAGCCTCCACAATTGCCCTCAACCGGGCTTCTGATAAGGTTCTCTTCAAAGCACCTTTGACTATCGCTAATGCTCCAAAATCACTGCAGATGGTGATTGCAGCCATGAAATTAAAAGACGCTTACTCCTGGAAGAAAGTTATGACCAACCTAGATAACATATTCAAAAGCAGAGACATGTCTTTGCCAACAAAGGTCCGTCTAGTCAAGGCTATGGTTTTTCCAGTAGTCATGTATGGATGTGAGAGTTGGACTGTGAAGAAAGCTGAGTGCCGAAGAACTGATGCTTTTGAACTGTGGTGTTGGAGAAGACTCTTGGGAGTCCCTTGGACTGCAAGGAGATCCAACCAGTCCATTCTAAAGGAGATCAGTCCTGGGTGTTCTTTGGAAGGACTGATGCTAAAGCTGAAACTCCAATACTTTGGCCACCTCACGCGAGGAGTTGACTCATTGGAAAAGACCCTGATGCTGGGAGGGATTAGGGGCAGAAGAAGGGGACGACAGAGGATGAGATGGCTGGATGGCATCACCGACTCGATGGACGTTTGTTTGAGTGAACTCCGGGAGTTGGTGATGGACAGGGAGGCCTGGCGTGCTGCAGTTCATGGGGTTGCAAAGAGTCGGACATGGCCGAGCGACCGAACTGAACTGAATACTCTCTCAAAGTCCTTTCTTTGTTGTTACTGTTTACCATGAACCCCTACTCTCAGTGCCAACATGTATTTTACTTTTCCATTGCTGTGCAACAAATGGCTGGTCACATTGTTGTTCAGTTGCTAAATCGTGTCTGACTCTTTATGTCCCCATGGACTGCAGCCCATCAGGCTTCCCTGTCCTTCACTATCTCCTGGAGTTTGTTCACACTCATATCCACTGAGTCTGTCATGCCATCCAACCATCTCATCCTCTGTCACCCTCTTCTCCTCCTGCCCTCAATCTTTCCCAGCATCAGGGTCTTTTGGTCATCTTTATTACATGAGATAAGGCTCTACAGTAGAACATGAACACCAGTGGGGCAAGGATCTTAGGGGCATTCGTAGAGGCTGGCTTTCACAGTGCCCGTGCTGAACCGGTTGTTGATCACAGCACTGCTCTGAGATCCAGGTTAGAGGGGCTTGTAATAGGCTCCTCCAACTTTCTTTTTCAAGATTGTTTTAGTTTTCCCTGGTCTCTTGCAATTCCACATAAATTATAGGACCTTTTTTTTTTTTTTTCTGTAAAATAGGTCACTGGCATCTTGAAAAGGATTGCTTTTCATCTGTAGACCTTTTTACATAGGCTTCCCATCTGTATATTAAGATCTCAAATTTTCTAAGCTGCCTTGATGACTTTGAGACTCAAATACCCTGCTGGCCCAACTGTGCTTTCTCCTGCTCTCACCTGCAATGTCCCCCTCCCTGTGGGAAAAATACCCCACCCAGCTGATTCTCTCCTATCAGCCAGACTAGCCGCACTCTGCCCATTCTTCCAGCCACCAAGCTTTACTTCCCTGCCAGGCAGTGCAATGATTCCTACAGGACAACGATCCCCTCATGTGGGAACTCTGGTGTGCCCCATCCTCTTGTTACTACAACATCTATTTCCCACGGTCCCTGCCGCTTAACTCTACTCCAGAGCCACACTCCCCCATTTCCTGCATGGCATTCCCTGTTGTCCACCCAGGCTGTGAGTACCTGAGACTCACCAACAGCTGTCCATCAGTCCAGTGTCGTGTGCTTGGCCATCTCACACTTCTTAGGGTAGGGATCCCTCCTTCATTAGTAGGTAGATGGGAGATAAACAGAACTTTTGGTGTCACAACAAGATGGCCCAACCACGACCCGGGAAGCCTGAACAGCTTTAACTCGCTTCTCTTTTGCTAACTAAAAGTTTTGTTAGTTTAAGTTGATGGTGACCTGGGCTGAAGCTGCCAAAGGTGCCTGGATTGTGCTTTGGCTTGTGCCTGTTCTGTTGCTTCTCGACCTCGGCCGTCTCTTCCCACCCTATCTTGTTGTTCTCGTGCCTGAGGAGGGAACTGTGGTGAATTGACTGTATCCTGGCCTGAGGTGGGCTGTTTTGCCCCCTTTGCCTGGCACCTCTGAGGACGCAGTCTGAGGCTGGGGATCATCAGTGAATCCATAGAGTGGAAGTCTAGGGAGTGTTCAGCCGATAGTGACAGGGGGTGCTGATGACAAAGCTTCTTAACAGTTCCGCTTTTGATTCCCACTTTCCAGGGGCCTGCCTAGAGTCTTTGGGGATCAGAAATCCAGTGTAGTAGGGTGGTCACTGAAGATGGATCATGGGGTGCAGCAGGGGGTGGACCATGGGGCAGTCATCCCGGTTGCTTCTCAAGTGTGCCCATTTCAAGCAAGGGTAGCAAACTTCCCTGTCTCCTTTGCTGTTGCTTTCCAAGTGAAAGCCACTCAGTCATGTCCAACTCTTTGTGACCCCATGGACTATACAGTCCTTGAAATTCTCCAGGACAGAATACTGGAGTGGCTAGCCGTTCCTTCTCCAGCGGATCTTCCCAATCCAGGGATTGAACCCAGGTCTCCCGCATGGCAGGAGGATTCTTTACGAGCTGAGCCACAAGGGAAGCCTTGTGGCTTCCCTGTGTTGCTTTCCAAACACATTTGCTTTTCTTGGCTGTGTGCTCTACAGATGTTAGTTAGGTCTAGCTGTTCCGTTCCTTGATCTCACTATTGGTCTCCTGTCTATGTGCCTGTTCCTCATTGAAAATGGAGTGTTGAAGTCTCCAAGGATTATTTAGAACTATGTACTCTATCCAGTTCTGTCACTTTTTGTTTCATATATTTGGGGAGGCTGCTGGGAACTTATGGATATATAACTCATACATCTCCTTTGTGTACTGATTTTTTATTAATATAGAAATCTGTTGCTATTCTGTAAAAAAAAAAAAAAAAAAAACAGTTCTGTTAAAATCTATTTCATCTAATGCCAGTACAGCCACTGTAACTCCCACTTTGGGATGATTTGCATGGATACCATTTTCTACCCTTTTGTTTTCAAACTCTTTTTGGATGTAAGACGAGACTCTTATATTAATAGATAACATATACTGGGTTACATTTATTGTTAACGTCTTTGCCAATCTGCCTTTTCATTGAATAGTTTTATCTGTTGGTATTGCAGAGATTTGGAGAAGGAAATGGCAACCCACTCCAGTATTCTTGCCTGGAGAATCCCAGGGACAGAGGAGCCTGGTGGGCTGCCGCCTATGGGGTCCCACAGAGTCGGACATGATGAAGCGACTTAGCAGTAGCAGCATTGCAGAGATATTTCTGAGGAAAGATTTTTCCTAACAGTTTTCTAACTTTCCACATGTCAGCCCATTTTTGTTCCATCACTCCTCAATTACAGTCTTTTTCTGTGATTAATTGAAATTTTCTCTTGCACAAAGTGATTATCACTCTTACTCTTTACTTTTAAAATATTTTTAAGTCTGGAGTTTTAAAGTTTTTTTAAAATTTTTGGTTTTGTCTTTTTTGTGGGTTGTCTATGCTGCTTGATTATAATTATTATCTTCCTTTACACAGCTCTAGAGATTATGTAGAATTAATGGGCTCCGAGTATAGGCGATTATTACCTTTAGTATGTAACATTTACAACACGTTGAACCTCGCAGCTCCTCGCCATCAGTCTCCCAGATATATTTATTGTGGGAAGGAAAATGGCAGGTTCAATATGGACATATGGTACATCCTATGGAGTCCAGCATTTATGGGTGTCATCTGCGCTCTATATCGAGTTATTAGTATGCACTTGTACTATTAAATCAAATAAAGAGGCAAGAGGAGAAAAGATAAACTAGGCAATAAGCTCACAGGGATTATGGCGCCCCCTGTGTGGTTCCAACAGATGGTTATAGAATCCGACCCTTCCGAATGCAGGTGGACATGTAAACGGTTTCAACGGCCTGACCCGTATCTAAGATGCCACGGTCGTCTGGAGTGAGAGGTTAACAATAATACTTTGGGGGCCACAAAGCGTGGGGCAAGATCCTGAGGTCCCGCATGCGCTGTGACCTTACCTAGTCGTGTCACCAGGCGTGGGAAGAGAGCGCCTCTTCACTGAAATGCAAGGAACAGAATCGCTCTTTGCAAGAAGTGACGACCCATAAGGTGTCGCAGTGTGTAATAAATTATTAGTATTGTCTCCAGATTTTGAACAAAGACGAGTAACACACTCACAAGTCCGCAAAGTGGCAGGATACTTGTGCTTATACGACCGAGTTGTTTCTGTGCAGTTCCCTTGGCCTTTTGTGCTTTTTCTATTTTTAGCGTTTATAGAATTGGGAACCAGTCCTCCGAAGTAGGTGCAGCACCAAAGGCCTGTTCTCAATCTTCAGCCTGAATAAAGGATACCTTTAGCCATTTACTTCTTTTAAGCACTATTGCGAGGTTCACATACTTAGTTCGTGGGCAGCCAGCGCTCTTTTCTCTAGCGTGAAGAAGCAGGCTACTGTCCTGGTTTGCAGTGGAAGGGCTTCTCATTGTACGGACCCATGAGACCCACCTTCTTTGATGCTCCCCCTTTAAGTTTAATTATGCCTGCAGCCAGCATGCGGGCGTGCTTAGGCATCCCCCGGCGAAGCAAGTTGTGATCAGCAACGAAGAGAGGTTTTAATTTGCGTCCACCTGTTTATGTGGGATCTTCCTGACTGCCTGGGACTACAAACCCACATGGCCCCTCGAAAATCTAGCAGGCACGACAGGGTTGTCTTTAACACTGAGAGATTCCCCACCAAGAGGGTAGGGCCCCCTGTATCAAAATTATTTCAGTGTGAACAGAGAACCTACACACATGCATCTCCCATTCCCTCCTACTTTCTCGATGGTGAGCGGGTATACCCTAATTTAATAAATAGACAATCTATTTGTATATTTATGCCAGTAAACAACATGGAACTCGTGAAATGGTATGCCGATTCAACCAATGTGTAAATGTATCACCACGACATACTTTAGGTGTACAGCATATATGAACCCCAAGTTCTACTATAGGTTTAAAGGCATTTTCGCGAGGTGGGGTGTGAGAGGATAAGAAACAAGATTACTCCCGTCACTCCTACCCTGCGTTATACCATAGAGATGTCTTAAATTTCATATTTCAGGTCATGCTTCGTAGGCAGTTGAGAAGTCGCCTAGAATTGTTAATTTAGCTTTGAGTCACACTGACTTGTTTTTATTCCGCTTTGCTGATAGTGATGAGGCTGCACTGCACCGCATCAAATTACAGCCCTGGACCGCATCAGCTAGCAGTCTCCTGATCTGGTTCATCCTAATGTCACAAAGATATAGTAATCAAAAACAGTATGGTTTCTGGCATCAAAACGATACGTACCAGCCCCCTACACATTGCAGAATCTTTGAGAAAACACATACAGAATCCCCAGAATAAACCCACACTCTTTGTCGTGGCATGCATTCATGCGTTGCATGCGTGCTTGCGTTCATGGGTCCGTGCCATGCGTTTCAAAGCGTGGCGATGCTAAGGTGAGCTTTCGAGTCATGTCCTCAATGCTGGGTGTGCAAGCCCCATCGGCAACTAACGCCCAGCACAGGGGTTCCTACTGTAACCTGGCGCACCTTGGCTCAAGGCAAGATTATGAGCAGTGGCAGTGAGCTTGCCGCTGTCCCGCACTCCCGGCGATCTTTGCCACCAGGGACATGAATTACTAAGCCTCTGGTGCTCTTACCACTAGTGGCCACCTGGGAAAGGAGAGCCACAAATCCCACACATGGTATTAAAAATGAACACTCAATGTCTTGAGTTGATCACAGAGCTCCACAGAAACATGCGTAATGAGGGTATCTCCTAGTAGCTCAGTAGCAAAAGAATTCCCTGCAGTGCGGAGACTTGCAGGAGATTTGTCGGTGGGCGTGCGGGGGTTGGGAGCACAACTTGCCAAAGCAACGCGGAAATACCACGACAGGGATTCAAGAAAAATCACTCATGAGGAAGAAAAGCTACTCTAATACTACAACCCATATCCCCAAAGTCATTCAAAAATGTATAAGGAAGCAAGTTAGAACACAGGTAAAGCCATGAAAGACTGTAAAGATGACCTGGAAAGACACACATAACCCATTGTGGAGTGAAGCATACTCCTTAACATAGGTATTTTAGACAAGAAATTTGTCTTTTTAATTAATTGACCCACAAAACCAAGGACCAATAAAAGCAAAAATCAAACAGGTGAAATAATCAAACTAAAAGACTCCTTACACAGCAAAGAAGCAACAACAAAATGAAAGGCAACCTTACCTATGGGAGCAAGATGGAAATGATTATGTTGCAGACAGCACTTACTTCTGTCTAAGGGTTCATACTAGCAACAAAATGTATTAAGAGAATCACTCCAAGATCAAAGAGCAAGAATAAGAATTCCTCAATCCAATAAAATAACATCGGAGAGACTTCCCTGGTGGTCCAGCTGGTGTTAGGATCTCACGGATCTACCAACATGCAGAAGGTGCATGGATGGGTCGACCCCTGGCGCTCAAGAGGAACGATAGATCCGGAACGAGCCTCGCTGTGCATGGGC
Source organism: Bos taurus (assembly GCF_002263795.3). Taxonomy (NCBI): domain Eukaryota; kingdom Metazoa; phylum Chordata; class Mammalia; order Artiodactyla; family Bovidae; genus Bos; species Bos taurus. The sequence continues at coordinate 62,550 of NW_020191085.1, forward strand.
TCCAAATAAACTTCGTTGCTGAGATACATGAAATTCATGTACACCTCAAATGCGAGAACACAGAATATTGAAAGGATATATGTACTTTGACAGGTCTATGAGAGGGCGGGATCCACATTCGTATACTCAAACAAGGAGGTCACTTTGGAAGTAATATGTTATCTTGAACTATTCATTGAATTGTCTAATCATTCATGATGGGCTACCAGATATAAACCATCAATAGATTGTGAAAAATAGATCACATCACAAAATCCCTATAGTCACCTAATGGCCTATCTATCCAAAAGGACATAGAATTATAAGGCATAGCTCTATCTGGCGCAACGCGCTTTGTGGTAAACAAGAGCGAACCCTTTGTGCTGCATTTGTGGGTCTAGACTCGCAAAAAATCGTGCAAGGACCACTACGCAAAAGGGATCAAGTCAGTGCGTGAGTATTCCTCACAAAAAATTATAAAAAAGTTAGAATTAGTCGACGGTCTAAGTCCACGCAATGCTCCAACATCCAGTGAAGAATACTATCCACATTAGGACCATGCATCCTGCCTCTGCTCTTATAGCCACAATTGCAGCGCAGATGTAATTGTTGGCAGATAGTCAACGAAGGAAGGACATCCTTAAGTGTTTGATGTCGCAGATGAAGGGTACGGAGTTTGAAAGTTTCAATATACTTATCACCTGTGGGATAGTGAAGTTGGTATAAATTGGTGTGTAGCTAACATACTACCAAATCTTTCAGACCTCAGAGTCAGTATCGCCTTCATGTCGGTCCGTTCGAGCGAGACATCTTGCGCACCACCCGGACAGAGCGCAAGGAACCGCTCAAGACGCGCGCGCACGCGCTCGCCACTTTGTCCCAATCAACGCAACTGCAGCGAGAGTTCACACAGTGAGGAGAATCCACGATCATGATATCGCAGTCAAGTGAGTAGCTATGACACTAGGCCGAGAGGTCTCATGAGCTCTGTGCGCTAATCCCGTCTCCTCCTGCCCCTCTTATCAAATCCTCTCCCTAGCGAGTCCAGGGTTCGTTAGGTTTCAAATGACAAGTGAACCTCGTTGGCAGGGAGGTGCGCCCGAACAAGTACACCGTGAGGATGCTTTCAGCTTTTAGCCCTTATCTCATTTTTCTCCAAATGACTCCTAGGCGCTGACCTCACTTCAGAATGGACATACATAATACTATATACATTATACATATACATATATCATAGTATACAGTATACATGAAGGTGAGGCCCTTCTTGGTGTTGGTCAGAGGTGAGAAAGCGCAAAGTCATCGCTGATATAGAGCAATGCACGGAAGACCTAAGGGTTGTGAAAGCAACCAGGTTATGAGGAGATATAGTAACACGCCGTGGATTGAAAGGAATGGAACGAAACCACTCGCAGTGAGCCCCTTATTATCATATTATATTATATAAATGAAGCCTTAGATATAAACTATGGGTTTGAGTAGACAAACAAGCTTAATACGATGAACAACAATGATAATTGACGCTTGTATATAATGGTAAAAGTTGTCTATTATCCTATATATGTTAATATAGGAGCTGTTCAATATAATAATCATACCATACGTATTATCCATTTAAATACATATGCTTGGCTATTTAGAAATCACGATTCTTTTTAAAAAAATTGCGAATCTGGAAAAATAATTTTTTGTGCCTTTTGCCGGTGTGAAACGTAGGTTGGAAGACAGGGCTAGCAGGTACTTATATACAGGGTAGTGTGGGATTCTTCCGGTAGCCTTCAGACGTCTTGCCTTTACTCTGGAAAATCTTCTACTAGGCAAGCTAATAGGGAAAACAGTGATAAAAACAGGCAAAGATGGGGTTATGAGCAAGTGATCCAGAAACATCATGAGGAATCACCCCCTGCATTTAGAATAATGGAACTCTATATTTAGATCAACTGTAACTTACGCTAGCCTCTGTGGTCTTAATTGGCATTCCACTATCAGCCTGCTGTAACGAGGAGTAAGGGGCGCAAAAATCACTGTGTTGCTTTGTAACAAATAGAACGGCAGAAATGACTGATAACCATCACCATAATCTAACACCATGTCAAAATACACAAGAATCAAACTAATTAGAACTTGTTAAGGTAGCATGCAGTTGTGGTATATGTTAATTGGTGAGCGCATCTGAACAGACTTTCTGAATCATATAGGTTTCTTACAAAAGATATTTACTAATTTTGGTATTGAAATTTCATACACATAATGATATCAGCTCCTACCTCTCACATGGCCAACCGGTAGAACAAACATCGAGAGTGTACGGGTAGAGTGACAGCGTTATCCTCTCCATAATATTTGTAATATCCAAGACCTCTAGCACTACGGTTTCTACTACCTTTTGCCTGCAGCACCAGGTTGGCAAACATTACCTCTTACGTAAAGCCAGTTTTTGTCGTACTGAAAAGATTGTTTAAAAACAAGCTCGTGATAAATAGTTCGCTAAGGGAATGAGGAGAGGATCGCTAAAGATTAAAATCGTGTGTATCAACCACCTGAGCTCCATAGACAGAACCTCTTACATAGGACAGTCAGAACATTATCTACTGGAGAAGGCTGTGATAGGTTGCGAGTATAGTGCTGTGTAGTGTATCCGCTGTATTAGAAATTACTCGATGATGGTGAACTTTAAGCAAAGACTGGCAAAAGCAGCTACTACTCTACAAACATTGAAACTATTTCCTTCTAGTAGCTTCCCTGTGTTAAACTTCAGGGGTAGAGGGGCTTTTCGTCTGCACGACACGGCAAGGACTGGGGTCCTCTGCGCGCAGACTGTTGTGGCAGTTAAGAGTGTGAAGCTCTCAAACAGACCTCTCTTCATCTATTCCGGAGCTTTGTTTATTATTTACTATAAATTTCGAGGTAATGAGTAAATGTAGAAAACAAATATCGTTTTTTAACACATACTAATATGGAATCTAGAAAATGGATCTCGATGATAGCGGTCTACTTTGCAGGGCCAGGGAAGTCCTATGGATGCTACGCATATGGAGAGCAGACCTCATGGATCGACAGCGGGGGCTAGGAGGAGTGGGCTGGACAATTGACCCTGATGCAGCATTGACTATCTTAATAATTTTTCTTGTACCACTTAATGAGTAAATAAGTCTGGGTGACAGTTAGCCTGGGGAGTAGTAACAAGGGAGACTCAACTTTGTGCTCTGGTTGACAACCCTAGAGTCGGGTGAAGATAGGGGTGTGGGATGCGAGCAGGGAAGTCTGAAGAGAGGGGGAGGCTAAACGACATGGATAACCGTATTGGCTGACTTAATGATTGACTGTTGGCCGGCAGAAACAGAACACAGAATTGTGTCTGTCAAGAATTTTTGGGACACGAGGGGTAGTGGACAAGCTGACTTCAGCCAAGAAGACACCACCCATCTATATACGCCCATCCAGAAGACCACCACTATCTGAGGGTCAGGATATCCAGATATAAAGCTCAAATAATCACAAGATGGAGAGTATCACTGCACCCATAACGTAGTCACTTAGAGCCACGTAAGTTTACACTAGGGTCCACAGAGGAGAGAGTAGAACGCTAAGATACTGGAAGTTCTCAATAGGTCCTTCACAACATTGAGAATGATGCGTAAACAAACGCAGGCTATGGAGTACAGCATCATAACCAACAGAAGACTACTGCCACTTAGGTCACACCTCATATTAAGAGATGAAATATAATCGAGGCCAATTATCAGACTATTATCATGGTATTGTGATCCTGGGAAGATTTATCAATACGGGAATCGCATACACCGATGATGGTCATCGGCAAGCGAGATAGCTGTGACATACATTCAATAGACGGATTTCCACGTATATGACCACTGTCGAGGAATCGACAACACTGCTTATGCAATTGCATTAGTGTTAAAAAGAGAAACATTCCCTGGCTTGGAACACACGTTAGACTTGTCCCTCAGAAAGTGGCTGCGCCTTGATGCCAGCCTCTAACTGAACGCAAGACTTTTCAAGTGTCTCTGAGCCCACCTCTCTGTCCGATCCTGTAGGATCGGTGCGCACCGGTTGTCCTAGCCCGGCTCGCTGTATGGTTTCGGCCCCGTGGCTGTGTGAAGCTCGACCACGCCACCTGTCAGGAGTGCTACCAACTTCACCCCCCTAGGGGTGCACGAACGCCGGGCTGCCAACCAGATTTACCCCTTCCTCTACAACACCCTCTTTCCTGCCCGCCCTTACTCACTTTACAGAAAGAGCTCCGGTGTTGGCATATCAGTCTGAATCATCGACCTGAAAAATTCTGATTGGAGCCACCCAGCGAGAAGCAATGGCCTTCTCTCTCTGAAAATGGATCCAATTAATCGGGGGCGCCCTCACCCCACCCTTCTCCAACAGACATAAAAAACAAACTTATTGGTTACCAAAGGGGTAAGGGGGTACAAGAAGGGTTTTAATGAGAGGTTGGGATTAAAGCAGATATGGAACTAAACTAAATATGAAATATATAACCAAACGAGGTCTACTGTATAGCACAGGGAATATCTGTAATAACCATAATGGAAAAGAATATGAAAACGTATATGAGCTTAAACTCAACACTCCAGACAAACGTAAGATCATGGATCTGGTCCATCACTTATGGGAATAGATGGGGAAACGTGGAAACAGTGTCAGACTTTTTATTTTGGGGGGCTCCCACAATCACGCAGAGTGGTGACTGCAGCCAATGAAATTAAAAGTGCTTACTCTTGGAAGGAAAGTTAGACCAACCTAGAATAAGCATATTAAAAGCAGAGACATTTTGCCAACAAATTACAATGCAAAGACCCCTATTTCCAATAAGGTTCACGTTCACAGGTACCAGGGACCCTGGACGTGGGCATATTTTCTGGAGGACACAGGTACGTAACCGGGCTTTCAGCGTATCTGTAAGTGTAAAATTTCTGAAGTTGGGTGATGGGTACACGGATGCAGTATTCTTTATACCAATTATGTAGGTCTGAAATTAGTTCTGACCTCCCACCAAAAAGACGGAAAAAAGAAAATGGGCTAAGAAATGGAAGCATATTTAAGGGGGGTGACGGGGGGGATGAAGTTGTAATTGACCAGCAATACAGGATCAGAGAAGGAGAAAGGCCAGGGGGTTGACGTAGAGGATTCCCTTTAGGGCATGTTTTGGTAAGGAGTGTAAGGTGCTCTCTAGGTTCCTCATTGGTACACCCCCTTCTGCTCTTTCTCATATTCTAATGGTAGATGTCTATATCCTAATATATTTTCACATTTTTTACAATATTTGTGTCTGCTTCTATCTCCACCCCTAGGAAATATCACCTTCTGAATGATTGGGATCTTAAAGGGATTTTATTTCTCTCTGTCTCTTCTTCCAAAGCACCTATCAGTACTACTGTGTTTTCTTCTTAGTAGGTACTCCATAAATGAGCATAAAGTTAATGCAATGCATGCTCTTTTCTTGTCATCAGTGTCAACATTTTAAAAGTGCATTAAACACATAGTAACATGCACGTATTCCTTACGGAGTAGCACAGGGCTTTGTCTCCCCCACTCAGTATTTAATTTCAATTAAATGATTTAATACATATAAAGCACATCAGACAAGAGCACGTTGCACTTAGTGTCAATGTAAGTGTTTGCTCTTAGTCTACATTTTAACTTTCATAGTGTTACTATTATCCCTAAGAAGTAAAATGCACACAGAGTCCACAGCAGTGCATAGTACCACTTATAAAATAATAAAGCAAAGAGAATGTAACCAATAAATAGATAATAATACTTTGAGACTAGAAATCTTTGTGTCCTCACTCAACTTTTGTAGTAAAATCTGATCATAGATAAGCTGACAAACATACATTAAAACATTTATTTTTCATTATTTATAATTTAATCAAAAATTTGTGTACATTATAGAAAAAATGAGACACCTACAGTAAAAATACATAAACAATAAGCCACATATTCACAGTAGGCCAAGACGTGGAAAAAGCCTGAATGTCATCAACAATAATGGATCAAGAAGATGTGGTAACATTACTCAGAATGGAAATAATGCCATTTGCAGCAACATGGAGTAACATCGATGGGCCTAGAGATTACCAACTAAGTAAGTAAGTCAAGAAAGAAGAAAGACAAATGCATATGGTAGCGCTTATATGTGGAATCTAAAACATGACACGAGAGCGAAACTTACGTGTGAAACAGAAACAGACTCACAAAACCTAGAGAACAGACCTTGTGGATTGAAAAGTGCGAGCAGTGTGGAGGGAGGAATGGGATTGGGAGTTTGGGGTTAGCAGATGCAAACTATTATATATAGAATGGATAAACAACAAAGTCCTACTGTATAGGACAGCGGACACTGTATTCGATATCCTACGAGTAAGCCATAATGGAAAAAGGAATATGAAAAAGTAATATATATGGCATGTATAACTGAATCACTCTGCTGTACAAGGCAGAAATTAGCAACAAACTGTAAATCAACTATACTTAATAAAATAAAAAAAATACAACAAGGGCAGTCCAAGTAGAAATTTTATCCACGTAAATGTCATTTGAAGGGCCTCATGTTGTTTCTGATTGGTTTGTGCTGTGCTTTCTCCTATTTTCTTCCGCTAAAATATAAAAAAGGGATCCTTTCCTCCAGTTTCTTGCACTTTCCTATTTCCCTTATACTCACTGGCAGCCTCAAATTGCCTCAACGCGGGCTTCTGATAAGGTTCTCTTCAAAAGCACCTTTGACTATTGCTAATGGCTCCAAAATCAACTGCAGACGGTGATCTGCAGCCATGAAATAAAAAGACGGTAGGCTGTGCGTTTTGTGCCCCTCCCAGGTCCGAGCAGCTCAGGCGACCGGGTGCTCAGTGGGCCATGCGTCTAACTCACCTGCCTGGTCCCCGCCACTCAGTTTCCACAAGAGCGCAGTTCCAGGTGTACCGTATGTCTCCTCTGGGGAGCTGATCCCGAGGCGTGTGACACTCCTGGCAGATGTGCAACCATCTAGGATCCCCAAGAAGACGAGTTAGCAACTGGGAGCCTGCTCACAGTTTGGTGGAAGAGTCATCTCTGGGGCCGAGATTGCAGCAGCCCTTGCCTTCTGGCTTCTGGCTATCTCTCGCCTGCCTCTCTGCCTCCAGGGAGGGAGGGCCCTATATGGCAGCTGGCTTGCTCTCCTTTGGTATTTGCTCAATCGTTTGTTCTGTGAGCGTGCCAGGGGTGCCGATAGAGCCTTTCATGAGAAAGGTCTTTCTTGTGTGTCTCTCTGGTGATCCCACGGTTTGGGTTGCTGTCTCACATTAGCTCCCTCAGACTGTCCTCAGGGCCCCGGTCCTTACCCTAAGGACCAGTTGTGCAGGCTGCGCCTCTCTGCCCAGCCCCCACTCACTGGTGGTGGACCTGAGTGTCTGGGCCACTTCTCCACTGGCAGTTGTGCTTAGGTGCGTATTCTGTGGGGTTTTTTTTTTTTTTTTTTTTTCCCTCCTGGTTATGTTGCCCTCTGAGATTCCAGAACTCCCCTCAGACACTCCTGTGCGAGGGTTTCCTACTGTGTGGAGACTTCTCCTCTTTCCTGACTCCCTCCCCAGGATGGGTCTCCGTCCCTAAATCTTTTCTCTGAGTTTTTGTCTTTTATATTTTGTCCTTCCTCCTCTTGAAGAGATTGGGCTGCCTTTCTGGGTGCTTGGTGTCCTCCGCCAGCATTCAGAAGTTGTTTTGTGGAAGTTGCTCAGCATTCAAATGATGTTTTGATGTATTTGTGGGGAAGTAAGTGGTCTCCCCCGTTCTATTCCTCTGCTATCTTGGGAATGCCCCCTGGTTTACAATTGTTAATTGACTCTTACTTCATCCACAGCTGTCAAGCATAGAAGGACACGATGGAGGAAGAAACAATGGACTTGTCCCTCACGAATTAGATTTTCGGCTTCTCAGTAGCCAGTGGGGAATTTATCAACACTGGTTTTGTTCAGATTTCATCAATGTGAAGTGTCTTATCCACTGACATCTGACTTTTTTCTTACGTTTGTCAGATATACTGCGTTTGTTCATGTTAAAATAAAAATTTGCTAGCCATGGATAAGCTGCAGATTTTTTAGATGTGTAACACTGATGCAAATCTTGTATCTTTTTGTTTTTGTCCACTTTGCTGTCTTGAAACCATTTTTTTTTAGTTCTTGCATTGCAGGTGGATCTTTACCAACCAAGTTATCAGGAAGCCCTTTATTGCAGCCACAGGTTATTAATATATCAATTGACAAACAATTTATGTAAAGAGAGAGACGGAGGTCTAGCCCCTGCTTCATTTTAGTGAGAGGAACCAGGGGGTGACAAGCTTATCTGGAGACCAGATGGAGCTACTGAGCTGCCACAGACCAGCGGCATCAGCATCACCTGGAACTTGTTAGAAGTGCAACCTCTCAGGCCACACTCCAGATTTACTGGATCAGTATTCTGAAGGTGGCCCAGCTATCAGAGCTTTACGTGTCCTCCAGGTGACTCTGAGGCATCTCAAAGTTTCAGCATCACCGGTCTAAGAGCAATGATGGGCATGGGGCAGGGGATGGGTGTTGTGAGGGACTGAGTTTCTCCTGTGGTAAGACCCCGTTTGTTCAGTGACTTGATACACAGGTAAGCTGAATGGGACCAGTAAAGGCTGACAGTAAAGGAATGGGGACGAGACTAGAATTCTCAAGGCCCTGAGGTACAGAAAAACCTCCTGGCAGGGCAGGGATTGGATGGTGGCAGTGAGAAAAAAATGGATGAGGGAAACAAACTAGGTTCAGAAGGATAGAACCATTATGATATCATGAATATGAGGTTTAAAAACATGCAAAACAATCACTGATTATAGATACATTTATGTAGTAAAAGGGATGCATGGAAGGAATGCGTGCATATGTAACTTGTAGAAAGGCATGCAATGAGGATGATAAACACCTTGCTTAGGATAGTGGAGAGGGAGAGAGGAGAATTCAACTGGGAAGGGTTACTCTACTTTCCTAGGGCTGCCGTAACAAAATTACCACAAAGTAGGTGGCTTAAAACAACGTAAAATTTATTCTCGCAATTAGTTCTAGAGGTCAGAAGTCTGAAGCAAGGGGCTCTGGGGGAGAATCCTCCTCGCCACCCCCAGTTTGTGGTGGCTTCTGACACTTCTTGGCTTGTGGCAAAATAACTCCTGTCTTCACATGACCTTCTTCCCTGTGTCTGTGTATCTCAAATCTCACTCTTTCTGTCATAAGGATACCACCCAGTCCATTTAGGGCCCATCCCAAATCCAGGGTGACTCCATTAAATTAGATCCTGATGTAATTACAACTGCAAAGACCCTATTTCCAAATAAGGTCACGTTCACAGGTACCAGGGACCTGGACGTGGGCATATCTTTCTGGAGGACACAGGTACGTACCGGGCTTCAGCTGTATCTGTAGTGTAAAATTTCTGAAGTTGGGTGATGGGTACACGGATGCAGTATTCTTTATACCATTATGTAGGTCTGAAATAGTTCCTGACCTTCCCCACCAAAAAGACGGAAAAAAGAAAATGGGCCTAAGAAATGGAAGCTATTTAAGGGGGGTGACGGGGGGGATGAAGTTGTAATTGACCAGAATACAGGATCAGAGAAGGAGAAAGGCCAGGGGGTTGACGGTAGAGGATTTCCTTTAGGCATGTTTTGGTAAGGCAGTGTAGGTGCTCTCTAGGTCTCATTGGTACCACCCCCTCTGCCTCTTTCATATTCTATGGTAGCATGTCTCATATCCTAATATATTTTCACATTTTTACATATTTGTGTCTGCTTCTATCTCCCAACCCCTAGGATATGACCTTCTGAATGATTGGGATCTTAAAGGGATTTATTTCTCTCTGTCTCTCCCAAAGCACCTATCAGTACTACTGTGTTTTCTTCTTAGTAGGTACTCCATAAATGAGCATAAAGTTAATGCAATGCCATCCTCTTTTCTGTCATCAGTGTTAACATTTTAAAAGTGCATTACCACATAGTAACATGCAGTATTCCTTACGGAGTAGCACAGGGCTTTGTCTCCCCCACTCAGTATTTAATTTCATTAAATGATTTAATACATATAAAGCACTCAGAAGAGCACGTGGCACTTAAGTGTCATGTAAGTGTTTGCTCTTAGTCTTACCATTTTAACTTTCATAGTGTTACTATTATCCCTAAGAAGTTAAAATGCACAAGAGTCCCACAGCCAGTGCAAGTACCACTTTATAAATAAATAAAGCAAAGAGAATGTAACCAATTAAATAATAATAATACCTTTGAGACTAGAAATCTTGTGTCCTCACTCCCAGACTTTTGTAGTAAAAGTCTGACTCCATTAGATAGCTGACAAACTACATTAAAACATTTATTTTCATTGATTTATAATTTATCCTTTGTGTACATTCATAGAAAAATTGAGACACCCTACAGTAAAAATACATAAACAATAGCCACACTATTCACAGTAGCCAAGACGTGGAAAAAGCCTGAATGTCCATCAACAGATGAATGGATCAAGAAGATGTGGTACATTACTCAGAATGAAATAATGCCATTTGCAGCAACATGGAGTAACATCGATGGGCCTAGAGATTACCATACTAAGTAAAGTAAGTCAGAAAGAGAAAGACAAATGCCATATGGTAGCGCTTATATGTGGAATCTAAAACATGACACGCGTAAACTTACCTGTGAAACAGAAACAGACTCACAAACCTAGAGAACAGACTTGTGATTGAAAAGTGCGAGCAGTGTGGAGGGAGGAATGGATTGGGAGTTTGGGGTTAGCAGATGCAAACTATTATATATAGAATGGATAAACAACAAAGTCCTACTGTATAGGACAGGGAACTGTATTCGATATCCTAGAGTAAGCCATAATGGAAAAAGGATATGAAAAAGTATATATATGCATGTATAACTGAATCACTCTGCTGTACAGCAGAAATTAGCACAACACTGTAAATCAACTATACTTCAATAAAATAAAAAAATACAAAAGGGCAGTCCAAGTAGAAATTTATCCACGTAATGTCATTTGAAGGGCCTCATGTTGTTTCTGATTGGTTTGTGCTGTGCTTTCTCCTATCTTTCTTTCAGCTAAAATATAAAAAGGGATCCTTTCCTCCAGTTTCCATTGCACTTTCCCTATTTCCCTTATAACTCACTGGCAGCCTCCACAATTGCCCTCAACCGGGCTTCTGATAAGGTTCTCTTCAAAGCACCTTTGACTATTGCTAATGCTCCAAAATCACTGCAGACGGTGATTGCAGCCATGAAATAAAAAGACGCTTACTCCTTGGAAGGAAAGTTATGACCAACCTAGATAACATATTCAAAAGCAGAGACATGACTTTGCCAACAAAGGTCCGTCTAGTCAAGGCTATGGTTTTTCCAGTAGTCATGTATGGATGTGAGAGTTGGACTGTGAAGTAAGCTGATGCTTTTCAACTGTGGTGTTGGAGAAGACTCTTGGGAGTCCCTTGGACTGCAAGGATATCCAACCAGTCCATTCTTTTTTTTTTTTTTTTTTTTCTAATTTTATTTTTAAACTTTACATAATTGTATTAGTTTTGCCAAATATCAAAATGAATCCACCACAGGTATACATGTGTTCCCCATCCCGAACCCTCCTCCCTACTCCCTCCCCATACCATCCCTCTGGGCCGTCCCAGTGCACCAGCCCAAGCATCCAGCATCGTGCATCGAACCTGGACTCAACCAGTCCGTTCTAAAGGAGATCAGTCTTGGGTGTTCTATGGAAGGACTGACGCTAAAGCTGAAACTCCAATACTTTGGCCACCTCGTGCGAGGAGTTGACTCATTGGAAAAGACTCTGATGCTGGGAGGGATTGGGGGCAGGAGGAGAAGGGGACGACAGAGGATGAGATGGCTGGATGGCATCACCGACTCGATGGACGTTTGTTTGAGTGAACTCCGGGAGTTGGTGATGGACAGGGAGGCCTGGCGTGCTGCAGTTCATGGGGTTGCAAAGAGTCGGACATGGCCGAGCGACCGAACTGAACTGAATACTCTCTCAAAGTCCTTTCTTTGTTGTTATTGTTTACCATGAACCCCTACTCTCAGTGCCTACATGTATTTTACTTTTCCATTGCTGTGCAACAAATGGCTGGTCACATTGTTGTTCAGTTGCTAAATCGTGTCTGACTCTTTATGTCCCCATGGACTGCAGCACATCAGGCTTCCCTGTCCTTCACTATCTCCTGGAGTTTGTTCACACTCATATCCACTGAGTCTGTCATGCCATCCAACCATCTCATCCTCTGTCGCCCTCTTCTCCTCCTGCCCTCAATCTTTCCCAGCATCAGGGTCTTTTGGTCATCTTTATTACATGAGATAAGGCTCTACAGTAGAACATGAACACCAGTGGGGCAAGGATCTTAGGGGCATTCGTAGAGGCTGGCTTTCACAGTGCCCGTGCTGAACCGGTTGTTGATCACAGCACTGCTCTGAGATCCAGGTTAGAGGGGCTTGTAATAGGCCCCATGCTTTAGAGATTCCACTCCTACCCTCTTCCAGCCTCATTTCTCTGCAAACAGCCAAGGGCAATCGAGGGGATGTGCACACTGAGAACCCACCTGCCTGCCTCCAAACTTGTTTCATGTATCAGTTCAGTTCAGTTGCTCAGGCGTGTCCGACTCTTAGCGACCCCGTAGACGGCAGCCTACCAGGCTCCTCTGCCCATGGGATTTTCCAGGCAAGAGTACTGGAGTGGGTTGCCATTGTCTTCTCCGGCTAAGTACCTTTAACAACATTAAAACCTCCAAATTCTCTTTCTGTCTCTCACAGGAGGTTTAAACAGTTGCTCGTATGTGATCTAAACACTTTCTTGTTTTTTTTTTCTTAATATATATATTCTTTTTATTGAAGTGTAGTTGACTCACAATGTTCCAGGTGCACAGCAAGGTGATTCAGTTATACATATACACATATATTATTTGTCAGGTTACTTTCCATTATAGGTATTTCAAGAGACTGACCAAGGAACTACAGCTCCCTGTGCTATACAGTAAACCTTTGTTGCTTGTTGCATACCTTTTTTAAAAATTAGAAATCTATCATTCTATTCATACTAAGTCAAACAAGAGGAATCAAAATGTCATAAATTTTTTAGTTAGGCAAACAATATGTTTTCTAAAGTATATATATTATATATACTAATGAGTATGCAACTATTATTCACTTATGGTCAACAGAAAAGTAATAGAATTCTATATCACCAAAATTAGCATTTAATAGAAAAATCTGTAATCACTTTTTAAAATCCTGACACATATCAGAATTATCTTGGAATTTTTTGAAAAATGCCATGGTATTGCTTTTATTCTCCAAACCTACAGACATGTTTCTAATGAGCAGCCATGCTTAAAAACAACTGGACTATATGATGATCTTTGACTTTTATCTAGTTTGTTTCACGTTTTCTATTTCATATTCAGTGCTCCCGTTTAATTCAGTTCATGTTTTCCAATTTCTCCATCTCTTTCTTTTGATGTTCTTTCTCAAGGCTTTAGCGAGCCTCTATTAACTTAAAAAAAATGAGCGTATCTCTGATGGCTTGAGCTGTCACAGGGTGGCAACCGGGCACCACATCCAGGTTCCCATACCCCAGGGTGCCGCCCTATAGGGACATTGCCGTTTTGTTTTTGCAAGGGTGCAATGTAAAGAAAGGGACTCCTGTGGGCTCAAAGTAAGACCTGGGGCTGGAAGGCTTCCATGCAGTCTGAAAGCCTTGATCACTCATTGGACAGCGGTCCCGCCGATCCTTGCCTCCTGGCAGATGAACTTAGAGCTGGCGCTGGAGGAAGTGGTCCCCGGTTGACCCTTCCAGTTCCACTTACCATCGCCAGCCCATCAGGGTGTTTGGCGCCTGTCCGCCGCCAGCTCAGCCTCGGTCTTAGTTGACCAGTCTGCGGGCCGCCCCCTTGCCTTTCCTGTCGCGGGGGGCGGGAGGCGGGGGCCCACACCAGCACCTTCGCAAACTCCTGTTCCCCGTGCAGCCGTCGTTTCGGCTGCCCCACCCCCACCCTAAGGTCCCACTGCCAACAGCGTCTCTTCAGCGCGACACTCAGCCCGGCGGCCGCCATCTTCCCCACAGACGTCACTGCAGGCTCCCAGTCTGCTTGGGGCCCAGGCATCTGCCTGGGAGGGGATGGAAGGAGTCTAGGAGGCCACAGCTCTTCTGGCTTCCTTGGAGGTCTCCACAGCCCTGCCCGGGGAGCAGGGTTGGCCACAGGCTGCAGTGGAAGAGGAATGTGGTAGACAGCTGTTAGAAGAGGAGGAGATGGAGGAAGATGTGGAGGAGATGGAGGAGGATGAGGAAGAGGCTGAGATTGATTTCGAGCTGGAGGACGTGGAGGAAGAGGAAGACACAGAAGAGGAGGATGAGAATGAGCAGGAGGGTGCGGCAGTGGTTGCAGGCCTTGAGCTCCCTGCGGAGAGGTTTGGGCCCCTGTTCTGGAGTGAGGTCGACTCCTTTCTACGCAATTTCCGTAACCACAGACATGTCCTGTTCCGGCCTCACACTGACCGCCTGATGGCCAGGGGCCGCTCCCAAGCACCCTCAGAGCCTGGAGAAGGTCTGGTGCCTCCTCAGGAGCAGGAAGACCTGGGAGAGGGAGGCAAAGTCTTGCAGGGTGAGTACCCAGTGGAGGGCGCTCCACCCTGGGAGCTGCGGGATCCTGCGGAGGGGCTTGCATCCTAGAAGGCAGAGGAACCGGCGTTGGAGGCTGAGTTCGGGCGAGCGAGGTCCTGACTGCTGCCTCTGAGGACTGGGAGGCCGAGGCCTGTGGTCCCGGAGGGGCCGAGGCGGGCAAGTGGTGGCTGAGCCTTTAGGCCCTTGCGGCCCCCGTGGGGCCATCCAGCTCAAAGGCAGGTCTCTAGCGGTTAAGCAGTGGGTCAGAGCTCTCAAAAACCTCCAGGCACAATTGGAAGGCAGCACAAGTGGAAGCCCAATTCTATAGACCTTTATGGTCTCAAGAAAAAGCATGCTGCCTTCTAAGAACCTGCTGCTGCTGCTGCTGCTGCTGCTGCTGCTGCAAAGTCGCTTCAGTCGTGTCCGACTCTGTGCCACCCCATAGACGGCAGCCCACCAGGCTCCCCTGTCCCTGGGATTCTCCAGGCAAGAACACTGGAGTGGGTTGCCATTTCCTTCTCCAGTGCATGAAAGTGAAAAGTGAAAGTGAAGTCACTCAGTCGTGCCCGACTCTTAGCGACCCCATGGACTGTAGCCCTAGGGGCAAACAAATGGCATCCTTCCCTTTCGGTCGACGGCTTTAAAAAATGTGGAGATTCTCCGTAGGAGGGTCTGAGAAAATGATGACATAGCACAGGGGCACTTTTCAGCAGTTGAGGAATCCGTGAGCTTCCCCATAGAATTTGTCTTTAAATCAAACGAACGTTTTCCGTTGAGATTCTGACAACACACATGCAAAATGGTATCAGTATCAAATGATTTGGATCCCTTCTCCAAAGGGGCCAGAAATACTCAGAAGCATAGTGTGTGAGATCTACTGGAAAGAGGGGAAAAACGTTTGTGAAAATTGTCAGGCAGCAGAATTGGGGGGTGGGGGTGGGGCTAGAAATGTGTCAACCAGTAGAAACATGTCCAGCTATTATTTGCTTTTTCTTTCTTTAAACATATTTCTCTTCTCTCAGGCCTAGACTCTGTTGCTGATTTTAAGTTGGGATATTTTTCCCACCAGCTTTTGACCCCAAAGTCTGCATCATTCTGCCCTAATGATGAGGGTGAGGATCAGTATGAAAACTCTGATGAAGAGGAAGAGGATGGAAATGAAAAACCTGGAGAAAGACTCCAAATGGATGTGGTCTCAGCAAAGGGCAGGTCTGGATAAAACAGGTATTATTGTATAGGCTTTAGTATGACGTAACCATTCCTGACACATACCTATTACTAACAGCTTTATATTTTTAATTTTTCTTCTGTAAAGTAAATAGGAAAATTGTTGAAATTTAATTTTGGAACAAACAGTTTGTTGTTAATAAAGAATTCTAGATAATGTAGGAGGCAGTATGTTCTGGAATGTATTTCATTTATAGCCACGAGTCCTTTGTCCTGTTGCTTTAAGACTACTACAGATGGGGAATTTATCAGACCTGGAAATAGAGACCAATGCTTCTTTAGAGAATCGTCACCAGAAGCAGCAGCTAAAGTGACTAGGTCGTGCATTAGCTGTATCATCATCGCCTGGCCACAGAATTGTAGTCTCCTGTACTGATGATGACTTTGAGAAAGTGATTCCTTACAAAGTAGTAAGACGTTAAGGGTTTCAGGAGAACTGCATTTCAGGATTAATTCACAAATATTAGTTCAATTTAGATTTTTTATTCAAAAGAAAAGAAAATCAGTCATAGTACTGTTATTGGTTATCAATCACAGAGTGGCCTTTCATGAAAACAACAACAACAAACAAACACGCACTTATAGTGATGGGCAAGAGGGAGATAAGGTTGGTGTGACGAAATGATGTGCACCCGGATCACCAAGGGTCTGGGTTACAAGAAGAAAGCATTTTGTGTTCTCCTCATTGAGAAAATAGATGTACATAGTGTTGACTCATATTTAGAAAGTCACTGGTGCACGTTATTGGGGTACAATTGTTAATTGGCTCTTATTCGTCCTACAGTGGGAAGGCATAGAAAGAAGCAGACAGCAAAAGAAAAGATGAATTTGTTTTCACGGATATTCTTGTTTTCATTAGCCTAAAATACTAATTTTGTTTCAAAGTTTCAATGCCCCAAAGTGATATTAACTACTGACATCTGACTTTACTCTTACCTTTTACAGATAATTTGATAGTATTGTTCACATTGGAAATAAAAGCTTGTTTGAAAGTAATAAGCTGTAGTTTTTTTTTTTTTTTTCACATAAATACCACTGACTCAAATCTATCATTGTTCTATTTATTTTGGCCCACCTTACTGTCACTGAAAGGGATTTCTTTCAGCTGTTTGTCAAGCCTGTTTTAAATCCTTTTATTGCAGCCCCAAATAAATTAGAATATAAGATTGTAAATAATTTGTATGATGGTGCCCTAGCCTCTACTATATTTTATTGAAAGAAACTGATGGATGACCTAGCTTGCCTGGAACAGCAGCATCAGCATCAGCTGGGAACTTGTTTGCAATGCACGTTCTCAGACCCTGCTCCAGACCTACTGAGTTGGAAATTCTGAGGGCAGGCCGCTAGCCATCAGGGTTTTACAGTCCTCCAGGTGCTACTGAAGCACACTGAAGTTTCAGAACCACTGCTTTAGAGCAGTGGGGGAAGGGTTTACTACACGCACTGCAGGACCATCCTTAATTCACTGACTTGGTACTGTTGCAGGTAAACTAAACAGGGTGGTAAGGTCTGGACTTAGGAAGACACTAGAATTCTCAGGGGCTTGAGACACAAAGAGGGGTGTGTTTGTGTCCTAAGGTTACCATAACAAATTGCCACAAGCCAGATGGCTTAAAACAACAGAAATACTTTATCTCAGTGCTGGAGGCCAGAAGTCTGAGGTCAAGGTATCAGCAAGGGTGGTCCCTTCCAGAGGCTCTGAGGGAGAATCTGTTTCACGCCTCTCTCCTGGTTTCTGGTGGTTGCTGTCGATCGTTGGCATCACTTGCCTTGTAAATAACGTGATTCCAGTCTCCATCGTCACATAGCGTTTTCCCCTGTCTGTTTCTGTGTCCTTTCTCTTCTCAGAGGAATACCAGTCATACTGAATTAAAGTGAAAGTGAAGTCGCTCAGTCTTGTCCGAGTCTTTGGGACCCATGGACTGTAGTCCACCAAGCTCCTCCGTCCATGGGATTCTCCAGGCAAGAATACTGGAGTGGGTTGCCATTTCCTTCTCCAGGGATACTGAATTAAGGGCCCACCCTAATCCAGTATGACCTCATCTTAACTCTATTATACCTGCAAATACCCTACTTCCAAATAAGGTCACATTTACAGGTTCAAGGGGTAAAAAAACTTCAACATACCTTTTCAGGGGGACAAAATTCAGCTTATAACAAGGGGCAAAGATTCAGGGGTGGAAGTGACAAATGGATAAAAACCTACTTCCAAAAGGATAAAAGCATCATGATACCATGCATTATGAAGTTTAAAAACATCCAACAATTCTTCTATTGCTTATAGGTTCATATATTTGTAGTAAAAAGTATACATAGGAGTGATGCATGCATATGTAGCATGCAGAAAGGTGTGTATGAAAACAATAAACTTTCTAAGACAGTGGTTAAATCTCATGGAAGAGAGGGAAAATTCAACTGAGGAGAGGTATACTGGGTTTAAATTTTATTTGTGATCTTTTGTTTTTTAAGATGGGTGATGCTTGCCTGGGTGTTGTAATCTCTGTACCTTTTTCTAGATCTGAAATACATCCTCCTTTAAAGAAAATTGAAAGAAGAAATGGGCCTAATATCTGGAACTTATTGAAGGAGAAATGTAAAGTGGTATTTGAGCAGAGTAGAGGATCAGAGGAGAGTACCAGGGGGTTGAGGGTAGAAGGCCTTATTTCTATATTTAGTTAAGACCACTTGAATACTCGCTAGTTAGCCACAACACCTTTTCCTATTTTCTGTGCTACTTTATCTCATATCCTCGAGTATATTAACATTATATTTATGAGTGTATATCCCTGAAAGTGTGAGCTTCTGAAGAGTTGAGAAGTTAAAGGCTTCTATTCATCTCTCCTAAAGCATTGTGTTTTCTTCTTCGTGGGTGCTTGATAAAGGTCTGTTAAAGCGAAGTTAGTATAAGGTATCCACAACCCTTTACCATGTCTCTGATTTTGACATTTAAAAATATATTAAAAATATCACATAGTAACACAGAGTATTACTTATGGCTGCTAAGTCGCTTCTGTTGTGTCTGACTCTGTGCGACCCCATAGACGGCAGCCCATCAGGCTCCCCTGTCCCTGGGATTCTCCAGGCAAGAACACTAGAATGGGTTGCCATTTCCTTCTCCAATGCATGAAAATGAAAAGTGAAAGTGAAGTCACTCAGTCGTGTCCGACTCCTGCCGACTCCATGGACTGCAGCCCACCAGGCTCCTCCGTCCATGGGATTTTCCAGGCAAGAGTACTGGTGTGGGGTGCCATCACCTTCTCCATTCCTTATGGCTAGAACAAAGAAAAAAGGCACAAGGCCTTTTGTCACTGTTGTTTAATGAAAGAACAGTCCAAGTAGAAATTTATCCTTGTAGTGTCACTTGAAAAGCTTCAGATTTGTTCTGTTTGGTTCATGCCATGCTAGGGGTGTATGTGTGTGTGTGTGTGTGTGTGTGTGTGTGTGTATTTCTGTGTTAATATAGTTAATGTAATTCAGTCATGTCTGACTCTTTGCAACCCTGTGGACTGCAGGCCACCAGCTTCCTCTGTCCATAGGATTATCCCAGTGAGAACACTGGGGTGGGTTGGCATTTCCTCCTCCAGGGGATCTTCTTGACCCAGGGATTGAACCTGCATCTCCCGCGTCTCCTGCACTGCAGGCGATGCTGCCGTAATTAATATGAAGGCCCTTATGTGGGCTTAAGAAGTTTTAGAGGTTCACTTTAGACAAAAAACACACACCTCTTTTTGAGATAAGCCTTTCTTGGTGCATGCTCTGAGTCCATGTCCCTGCCTCTCATTATGGTCCAGGTACCTAGGGCCCTGAATTTACTCCCCAAGTGGCCCCATGTCCCCAGTCCCAAGAGGCCTGTGTGTTCCTCTTCACTGAGTCTGTGCTTCTAAGGGTTGAGTGGCACAGTCAGTGCTATACTCTCAGGACTGAGAGGAATCTAAGAGGTGGTGGCTTTGTATACAGGCAACAGGACAAGTGGGCCACATTATCCACATAGATGTACGTGACGCCTCTCATGGTGAGGGAGGAAGCTCAGCCTTGCTTCACTGAAGGTTGCTGAAGCTCTAACATATCAATTTTCTCTAGGTCTCTGAGAGATGATCCCTAAATCAGGTCAGGGAGAAACTCTGCATTTTCTGTTACTCTGGATGTTTGTGGGTTTCCCTATTTTCACATGTGTCAAATATGTTCTCACTGAGTCCCTCAACCATGAAAATTTTGGGCTTCTTTAGGAAAAGACCTGTCTTGTACTTCTCTGACTCACCAAGGAAAGGTTAGGATGTTTTGATATTTTCCTTGATTATGGCTCCATCTTCTGAAGGGATGTGATCCGAAACTCTCCTTTTATTCCACTATATGGGAGATGACCACTGGGAGAGAAACAAAGTGGTAGGGTGGGTGCCAGAGTAAACAGTTTTCTGTAACATTTCAGTTCAGTTCAGTTCAGTTCAGTCACTCAGTCGTGTCTGACTCTTTGCGACCCCATGAATCTCAGCATGCCAGGCCTCCCTGTCCATCACCAGCTCCCGGAGTTCATTCAGACTCACGTCCATCAAGTCGGTGATGCCATCCAGCCATCTCATCCTCTGTCGCCCCCTTCTCCTCCTGCCCCCAATCCCTCCCAGCATCAGAGACTTTTCCAATGAGTCAACTCTTTGCATGAGGTGGCGAAAGTACTGGAGTTTCAGCTTTAGCATCATTCCTTCCAAATAAATCCCAGGGCTGATCTTCAGAATGGACTGGTTGGATCTCCTTGCAGTCCAAGGGACTCTCGAGAGTCTTTTCCAACACCACAGTTCAAAAGCATCAATTCTTCGGTGCTCAGCTTTCTTCACAGTCCAACTCTCCCATCTATACATGACCACTGGAAAAACCATAGCCTTGACTAGATGGACCTTTGTTGGCAAAGTAATGTCTCTGCTTTTGAATATGCTATCTAGGTTGGTCATAACTTTCCTTCCAAGGAGTAGGGATATTCTAATGATACTAAAGTCAGTGATGAAGAATCACTTGTACTCTAAGCCCCCTATTTTCAGATGCTTATAACTGCAAGCAATATAAATGAGTACACATTCACAACTCTAATGTGGCAGGACTCTAAGACAATGATGTTTTGTGAAATGTGGTATTATCAAGTCCTCTGTGATGTGAATGACATCATATTGTAGCATAGGTTTTGAGGCATGAAATTTACATTTCTTAGAAGCCTAAGCAATGGATTATGTGTGTTTAGAGATGAGGAATTGATTTCACCACCAAATCCATGCAGAAAATGTGTTTAAAACTATTCTAAGAGGCACCTAAAGTTTGGCTCTTTTTCTCTCCCTCTTATCCAGTTTATTTACTCTGGTGCCTTTCTTTCATTTTCCCACCTTATTTTAGACCCCATCAGTTCCTTATAAATTTTGAACTATTTCGTTTATACAGAAGATAATACAGCATATATGTAAGGTATATCATAATAATACAAAAACCCGTATACCCATCACCAAGCTTGAAAATTAGAACATAGCCAATGCTTTTGAATCCTACCTGTGCCCTTCCTGATTCACCTTCTCATTCCTTCCCAGAGGTAACAACTATCCTGAACTTTATTAATAATTCACTTATTTATACATTCACTGCATGGAGATGTTCCTTTAAATTATGTTATTTCTTGTCCATTTCAGACTATATGTAAATGTAATTATACTAGATGTATTACTTCTCTTTCTCCCTTCCCCTACCACCCTGTGTTTGTGAGATTTATCCATACTGATGTGTACAACTGTAGTAATCAGTTTTCATTGCTGTACAGTTACCCAGCATATGAAAATCCCACAATGTGTCTGTTTCCTGTTTGTGGACATATGGGTTCTTTTCTTTTTTAACCTTTTGCAAAGTATTGTGCGGTGAACTTTCTCATTCATATCCCCTGATGCCCATCCATGAGAGTTTCTCTAGATTATCAGTCGAGGGCAATTTTCTACACCATTCCCCCCCACCCAAAACAGGGCTACATTTGATAATATCTGGGAACATTTTTGGTTGTCATAACTGAGGATGTGCTCCTGGCATCTAGTGGGTACAGGCCAGGGATACTGCTAAACATCCTACAATGCACAGGACAGTCCTCCACAATGCAAAATTATCTGTTCCAAAATGTTGAGAAGCCTTGATCTCGAGTACATGCCTAGATATGAAAGTCCTGGATCGTAGCGTGTGCCCAAGTTCTGTTGCAGGGAAAAGTCAATTCTGGCCCCATGTTGGAACTGTTACTTTGACTTGCTTTTCATTGCTTTTATTATTATAATCATACATAATAGCTGCCTCTGAGACTCCTGCTCCTCTGCTTAACTGTTAAACCAAAGGGTGTTTTTCAGGACCCTGTTCACCGATGAATGACAGGAAGGAAGAAGTTAAACACTTCTTGCCTACGGCTTGCCATTCTAAAAGATATTTAAAAGATTTATGGGCTTTTCACTCTGTTTCCTCACCTCCTACCAGCTGATCTATAAAGGAACCTGGCATCCAGACCCTGATAAGATGATTATTTTGAGACATTAGTCTGCCATCTGATAAGTCAGATGGCTTTCCGAATAAAATTGTATTCCTTGCCTCAACATCTTATCTCTGATTCATTGGCCCATCGTACAGGGAGCAGAGCAAACTTGGGCTCAGTAACAGTTCAACTTTACTTCTTGTTGTTTAGGTGCTAAGTTGTGTCTGATTCTTTTGTGACCCCATGGACTGTAGCCCGCAAGGCTCCCCTGACCATGGGATTTCCCAGTCAAGACTACTGGAGTGGGTTGCCATGCCCTCCTCCAGGGGATCTTCCTGACGCAGGAATCGAACCTGCGTCTCCTATGCCTCCTGCACTGCAGAAGGATTCTTTCTTTATCCACTAGCTGTTGGGGAAGACCCTTAGCTCCCTGACCAGTGACCAAACCTGCGTTGCCTGCATTGCAAGGTGGGTTCTTAACCATCAACCACCAGGGCAGTCTCAGCAATATATACTGGGCTTCCTTAGTGGCTCAGATGATAAAGAATCTGCCTGCAATGTGGGAAACCTGGATTCAATCCCTGGGTTGGGAAGATCCCCTGGAGGAGGGAATGGAGGATTCTTTCTTTACCTGCTAGCTATCAGGAAGCCCCTTAGTTTCCTGATCAGTGACCAAACCTGCTTCCCCTGCATTGCAAGGCAGGTTCTTAACCATCGACCACCAGGGAAGTCCCAACAATGTGTACTGTATGAGGCCATTTTTAAGGGCCTCCCTGGTGGCTTAGATGGTAAAGAATCTGCTTGCAATGCGGGAGACACGGGTTCGATCTTCGCGTCAGGCAGATCCTCTGGAGAAAGGAATGGCTACCTACTCCAGTACTCGTGGGGCATACCTGGTGGCTCAGATGGTAAAGAATCTGCCTGCAATGTGGGAGACCTGGGTTTGAGCCCTGGGTCAGGAAGAACCACTGGAGAAGGGAATGGCAACCTCACTCCAGTATTCTTGCCTGGAGAATTTACAAAATTTAAAAACAGGCATGCATAAGTAGATGATAAGAGTATACAAAACAACTGGGGGTATGAGAAAAAGAATGAGAGATTTTTGGGGTGGTCATTTTAACTCAGGTATTTAAAATTTATAGAACTATTTTTCTGAATAATACCACATAACTGACATAATCAGGAGGGTGGGAAGCAAGGAAGTTGCTGGACTACTCTGTTTCTGCTGAGACCATCACAGATTTTGGCTGCAAGACCACACTGACTCCTTCTCCATCTATACAGTCAAAGTAGATGTCTCATGCCTTGCCTTTTGATATCCGCAAAGCCAGGAACTGTACCCTGGGACCTCTATTGTCACCGATTCAAAAGAAGTGAAATTTTATGAGCCCACGCTCACTAATAGAAAACAGAAACCACAGAAGCAGCACGGACTACACCTCACTTTTTCCAAGTCTCATGGGTGTTTCTTATCTACTTGGAAGAAGCTTCTATTCATGGAATCCAGGCCATCCAGGCAAGACTTCAGGAAAGGTAGACTTGGTTTCCAACTTCTATCAAGACTTACCTGCTGTAATTGGGATTGGGATGGAGTCAGGTGAGCTAATCTATGACATTTGCCACAGGATGTAAAACTGAAGGTGGAGATGCCAGTTAGGAGGCTATTGTAGTAGTCCACCTGAGAGATGATGGTGTCTTGGATCAGGGTGACAAAAGCAAAGGTGTTAAGAAGTGGTGGGATTTACGTTTTACTCAGAAAACAGGACTCACCTGTACATTATAGCAGGGTTCAGGGAAAGACATAGAAGTCTGAGGATTAATACTTCCTTTCACTCCTGTCCTAGACATCATTTTCTTTGCAAACCCTCAAGCCTTTGGTTTAGGAACTTCTCTGATGTTTATCACCATATAATGTGTTTGGGAATTCCTTGTTTCATCATCTGTATTTTTACTACACAGTCATTTCCCCAGGGGTCGATGTATGTGTGGCTGTACATGGCACAGTGGCTGGCATGGTGCTCTCTCAATAAATACTGTTATAATGAGGAATGAAGGAATACTGGATCACTATGAGTTCATCAGCTCAGTGATGGTGAATTTCTCTGCATTAAGGGTCCCTATGACTCCTTGCTTATTTCCAGCGTTGCCTATAGTCCTATGTATACTTTTTACTACAAATATATGAACCTATAAGCAATAGAAGAATTGTTGGATGTTTTTAAACTTCATAATGCATGGTATCATGATGCTTTTATCCTTTTGGAAGTAGGTTTTTATCCATTTGTCACTTCCACCCCTGAATCTTTGCCCCTTGTTATAAGCTGAATTTTGTCCCCCTGAAAAGGTATGTTGAAGTTTTTTTACCCCTTGAACCTGTAAATGTGACCTTATTTGGAAGTAGGGTATTTGCAGGTATAATAGAGTTAAGATGAGGTCATACTGGATTAGGGTGGGCCCTTAATTCAGTATCCCTGGAGAAGGAAATGGCAACCCACTCCAGTATTCTTGCCTGGAGAATCCCATGGACGGAGGAGCTTGGTGGACTACAGTCCATGGGTCCCAAAGACTCGGACAAGACTGAGCGACTTCACTTTCACTTTAATTCAGTATGACTGGTATTCCTCTGAGAAGAGAAAGGACACAGAAACAGACAGGGGAAAACGCTATGTGACGATGGAGACTGGAATCACGTTATTTACAAGGCAAGTGATGCCAACGATCGACAGCAACCACCAGAAACCAGGAGAGAGGCGTGAAACAGATTCTCCCTCAGAGCCTCTGGAAGGGACCACCCTTGCTGATACCTTGACCTCAGACTTCTGGCCTCCAGCACTGAGATAAAGTATTTCTGTTGTTTTAAGCCATCTGGCTTGTGGCAATTTGTTATGGTAACCTTAGGACACAAACACACCCCTCTTTGTGTCTCAAGCCCCTGAGAATTCTAGTGTCTTCCTAAGTCCAGACCTTACCACCCTGTTTAGTTTACCTGCAACAGTACCAAGTCAGTGAATTAAGGATGGTCCTGCAGTGCGTGTAGTAAACCCTTCCCCCACTGCTCTAAAGCAGTGGTTCTGAAACTTCAGTGTGCTTCAGTAGCACCTGGAGGACTGTAAAACCCTGATGGCTAGCGGCCTGCCCTCAGAATTTCCAACTCAGTAGGTCTGGAGCAGGGTCTGAGAACGTGCATTGCAAACAAGTTCCCAGCTGATGCTGATGCTGCTGTTCCAGGCAAGCTAGGTCATCCATCAGTTTCTTTCAATAAAATATAGTAGAGGCTAGGGCACCATCATACAAATTATTTACAATCTTATATTCTAATTTATTTGGGGCTGCAATAAAAGGATTTAAAACAGGCTTGACAAACAGCTGAAAGAAATCCCTTTCAGTGACAGTAAGGTGGGCCAAAATAAATAGAACAATGATAGATTTGAGTCAGTGGTATTTATGTGAAAAAAAAAAAAAAAACTACAGCTTATTACTTTCAAACAAGCTTTTATTTCCAATGTGAACAATACTATCAAATTATCTGTAAAAGGTAAGAGTAAAGTCAGATGTCAGTAGTTAATATCACTTTGGGGCATTGAAACTTTGAAACAAAATTAGTATTTTAGGCTAATGAAAACAAGAATATCCGTGAAAACAAATTCATCTTTTCTTTTGCTGTCTGCTTCTTTCTATGCCTTCCCACTGTAGGACGAATAAGAGCCAATTAACAATTGTACCCCAATAACGTGCACCAGTGACTTTCTAAATATGAGTCAACACTATGTACATCTATTTTCTCAATGAGGAGAACACAAAATGCTTTCTTCTTGTAACCCAGACCCTTGGTGATCCGGGTGCACATCATTTCGTCACACCAACCTTATCTCCCTCTTGCCCATCACTATAAGTGCGTGTTTGTTTGTTGTTGTTGTTTTCATGAAAGGCCACTCTGTGATTGATAACCAATAACAGTACTATGACTGATTTTCTTTTCTTTTGAATAAAAAATCTAAATTGAACTAATATTTGTGAATTAATCCTGAAATGCAGTTCTCCTGAAACCCTTAACGTCTTACTACTTTGTAAGGAATCACTTTCTCAAAGTCATCATCAGTACAGGAGACTACAATTCTGTGGCCAGGCGATGATGATACAGCTAATGCACGACCTAGTCACTTTAGCTGCTGCTTCTGGTGACGATTCTCTAAAGAAGCATTGGTCTCTATTTCCAGGTCTGATAAATTCCCCATCTGTAGTAGTCTTAAAGCAACAGGACAAAGGACTCGTGGCTATAAATGAAATACATTCCAGAACATACTGCCTCCTACATTATCTAGAATTCTTTATTAACAACAAACTGTTTGTTCCAAAATTAAATTTCAACAATTTTCCTATTTACTTTACAGAAGAAAAATTAAAAATATAAAGCTGTTAGTAATAGGTATGTGTCAGGAATGGTTACGTCATACTAAAGCCTATACAATAATACCTGTTTTATCCAGACCTGCCCTTTGCTGAGACCACATCCATTTGGAGTCTTTCTCCAGGTTTTTCATTTCCATCCTCTTCCTCTTCATCAGAGTTTTCATACTGATCCTCACCCTCATCATTAGGGCAGAATGATGCAGACTTTGGGGTCAAAAGCTGGTGGGAAAAATATCCCAACTTAAAATCAGCAACAGAGTCTAGGCCTGAGAGAAGAGAAATATGTTTAAAGAAAGAAAAAGCAAATAATAGCTGGACATGTTTCTACTGGTTGACACATTTCTAGCCCCACCCCCACCCCCCAATTCTGCTGCCTGACAATTTTCACAAACGTTTTTCCCCTCTTTCCAGTAGATCTCACACACTATGCTTCTGAGTATTTCTGGCCCCTTTGGAGAAGGGATCCAAATCATTTGATACTGATACCATTTTGCATGTGTGTTGTCAGAATCTCAACGGAAAACGTTCGTTTGATTTAAAGACAAATTCTATGGGGAAGCTCACGGATTCCTCAACTGCTGAAAAGTGCCCCTGTGCTATGTCATCATTTTCTCAGACCCTCCTACGGAGAATCTCCACATTTTTTAAAGCCGTCGACCGAAAGGGAAGGATGCCATTTGTTTGCCCCTAGGGCTACAGTCCATGGGGTCGCTAAGAGTCGGGCACGACTGAGTGACTTCACTTTCACTTTTCACTTTCATGCACTGGAGAAGGAAATGGCAACCCACTCCAGTGTTCTTGCCTGGAGAATCCCAGGGACAGGGGAGCCTGGTGGGCTGCCGTCTATGGGGTGGCACAGAGTCGGACACGACTGAAGCGACTTTGCAGCAGCAGCAGCAGCAGCAGCAGCAGCAGCAGCAGCAGGTTCTTAGAAGGCAGCATGCTTTTTCTTGAGACCATAAAGGTCTATAGAATTGGGCTTCCACTTGTGCTGCCTTCCAATTGTGCCTGGAGGTTTTTGAGAGCTCTGACCCACTGCTTAACCGCTAGAGACCTGCCTTTGAGCTGGATGGCCCCACGGGGGCCGCAAGGGCCTAAAGGCTCAGCCACCACTTGCCCGCCTCGGCCCCTCCGGGACCACAGGCCTCGGCCTCCCAGTCCTCAGAGGCAGCAGTCAGGACCTCGCTCGCCCGAACTCAGCCTCCAACGCCGGTTCCTCTGCCTTCTAGGATGCAAGCCCCTCCGCAGGATCCCGCAGCTCCCAGGGTGGAGCGCCCTCCACTGGGTACTCACCCTGCAAGACTTTGCCTCCCTCTCCCAGGTCTTCCTGCTCCTGAGGAGGCACCAGACCTTCTCCAGGCTCTGAGGGTGCTTGGGAGCGGCCCCTGGCCATCAGGCGGTCAGTGTGAGGCCGGAACAGGACATGTCTGTGGTTACGGAAATTGCGTAGAAAGGAGTCGACCTCACTCCAGAACAGGGGCCCAAACCTCTCCGCAGGGAGCTCAAGGCCTGCAACCACTGCCGCACCCTCCTGCTCATTCTCATCCTCCTCTTCTGTGTCTTCCTCTTCCTCCACGTCCTCCAGCTCGAAATCAATCTCAGCCTCTTCCTCATCCTCCTCCATCTCCTCCACATCTTCCTCCATCTCCTCCTCTTCTAACAGCTGTCTACCACATTCCTCTTCCACTGCAGCCTGTGGCCAACCCTGCTCCCCGGGCAGGGCTGTGGAGACCTCCAAGGAAGCCAGAAGAGCTGTGGCCTCCTAGACTCCTTCCATCCCCTCCCAGGCAGATGCCTGGGCCCCAAGCAGACTGGGAGCCTGCAGTGACGTCTGTGGGGAAGATGGCGGCCGCCGGGCTGAGTGTCGCGCTGAAGAGACGCTGTTGGCAGTGGGACCTTAGGGTGGGGGTGGGGCAGCCGAAACGACGGCTGCACGGGGAACAGGAGTTTGCGAAGGTGCTGGTGTGGGCCCCCGCCTCCCGCCCCCCGCGACAGGAAAGGCAAGGGGGCGGCCCGCAGACTGGTCAACTAAGACCGAGGCTGAGCTGGCGGCGGACAGGCGCCAAACACCCTGATGGGCTGGCGATGGTAAGTGGAACTGGAAGGGTCAACCGGGGACCACTTCCTCCAGCGCCAGCTCTAAGTTCATCTGCCAGGAGGCAAGGATCGGCGGGACCGCTGTCCAATGAGTGATCAAGGCTTTCAGACTGCATGGAAGCCTTCCAGCCCCAGGTCTTACTTTGAGCCCACAGGAGTCCCTTTCTTTACATTGCACCCTTGCAAAAACAAAACGGCAATGTCCCTATAGGGCGGCACCCTGGGGTATGGGAACCTGGATGTGGTGCCCGGTTGCCACCCTGTGACAGCTCAAGCCATCAGAGATACGCTCATTTTTTTTAAGTTAATAGAGGCTCGCTAAAGCCTTGAGAAAGAACATCAAAAGAAAGAGATGGAGAAATTGGAAAACATGAACTGAATTAAACGGGAGCACTGAATATGAAATAGAAAACGTGAAACAAACTAGATAAAAGTCAAAGATCATCATATAGTCCAGTTGTTTTTAAGCATGGCTGCTCATTAGAAACATGTCTGTAGGTTTGGAGAATAAAAGCAATACCATGGCATTTTTCAAAAAATTCCAAGATAATTCTGATATGTGTCAGGATTTTAAAAAGTGATTACAGATTTTTCTATTAAATGCTAATTTTGGTGATATAGAATTCTATTACTTTTCTGTTGACCATAAGTGAATAATAGTTGCATACTCATTAGTATATATAATATATATACTTTAGAAAACATATTGTTTGCCTAACTAAAAAATTTATGACATTTTGATTCCTCTTGTTTGACTTAGTATGAATAGAATGATAGATTTCTAATTTTTAAAAAAGGTATGCAACAAGCAACAAAGGTTTACTGTATAGCACAGGGAGCTGTAGTTCCTTGGTCAGTCTCTTGAAATACCTATAATGGAAAGTAACCTGACAAATAATATATGTGTATATGTATAACTGAATCACCTTGCTGTGCACCTGGAACATTGTGAGTCAACTACACTTCAATAAAAAGAATATATATATTAAGAAAAAAAAAAACAAGAAAGTGTTTAGATCACATACGAGCAACTGTTTAAACCTCCTGTGAGAGACAGAAAGAGAATTTGGAGGTTTTAATGTTGTTAAAGGTACTTAGCCGGAGAAGACAATGGCAACCCACTCCAGTACTCTTGCCTGGAAAATCCCATGGGCAGAGGAGCCTGGTAGGCTGCCGTCTACGGGGTCGCTAAGAGTCGGACACGCCTGAGCAACTGAACTGAACTGATACATGAAACAAGTTTGGAGGCAGGCAGGTGGGTTCTCAGTGTGCACATCCCCTCGATTGCCCTTGGCTGTTTGCAGAGAAATGAGGCTGGAAGAGGGTAGGAGTGGAATCTCTAAAGCATGGGGCCTATTACAAGCCCCTCTAACCTGGATCTCAGAGCAGTGCTGTGATCAACAACCGGTTCAGCACGGGCACTGTGAAAGCCAGCCTCTACGAATGCCCCTAAGATCCTTGCCCCACTGGTGTTCATGTTCTACTGTAGAGCCTTATCTCATGTAATAAAGATGACCAAAAGACCCTGATGCTGGGAAAGATTGAGGGCAGGAGGAGAAGAGGGCGACAGAGGATGAGATGGTTGGATGGCATGACAGACTCAGTGGATATGAGTGTGAACAAACTCCAGGAGATAGTGAAGGACAGGGAAGCCTGATGTGCTGCAGTCCATGGGGACATAAAGAGTCAGACACGATTTAGCAACTGAACAACAATGTGACCAGCCATTTGTTGCACAGCAATGGAAAAGTAAAATACATGTAGGCACTGAGAGTAGGGGTTCATGGTAAACAATAACAACAAAGAAAGGACTTTGAGAGAGTATTCAGTTCAGTTCGGTCGCTCGGCCATGTCCGACTCTTTGCAACCCCATGAACTGCAGCACGCCAGGCCTCCCTGTCCATCACCAACTCCCGGAGTTCACTCAAACAAACGTCCATCGAGTCGGTGATGCCATCCAGCCATCTCATCCTCTGTCGTCCCCTTCTCCTCCTGCCCCCAATCCCTCCCAGCATCAGAGTCTTTTCCAATGAGTCAACTCCTCGCACGAGGTGGCCAAAGTATTGGAGTTTCAGCTTTAGCGTCAGTCCTTCCATAGAACACCCAAGACTGATCTCCTTTAGAACGGACTGGTTGAGTCCAGGTTCGATGCACGATGCTGGATGCTTGGGGCTGGTGCACTGGGACGGCCCAGAGGGATGGTATGGGGAGGGAGTAGGGAGGAGGGTTCGGGATGGGGAACACATGTATACCTGTGGTGGATTCATTTTGATATTTGGCAAAACTAATACAATTATGTAAAGTTTAAAAATAAAATTAGAAAAAAAAAAAAAAAAAAAAGAATGGACTGGTTGGATATCCTTGCAGTCCAAGGGACTCCCAAGAGTCTTCTCCAACACCACAGTTGAAAAGCATCAGCTTACTTCACAGTCCAACTCTCACATCCATACATGACTACTGGAAAAACCATAGCCTTGACTAGACGGACCTTTGTTGGCAAAGTCATGTCTCTGCTTTTGAATATGTTATCTAGGTTGGTCATAACTTTCCTTCCAAGGAGTAAGCGTCTTTTTATTTCATGGCTGCAATCACCGTCTGCAGTGATTTTGGAGCATTAGCAATAGTCAAAGGTGCTTTGAAGAGAACCTTATCAGAAGCCCGGTTGAGGGCAATTGTGGAGGCTGCCAGTGAGTTATAAGGGAAATAGGGAAAGTGCAATGGAAACTGGAGGAAAGGATCCCTTTTTATATTTTAGCTGAAAGAAAGATAGGAGAAAGCACAGCACAAACCAATCAGAAACAACATGAGGCCCTTCAAATGACATTACGTGGATAAATTTCTACTTGGACTGCCCTTTTGTATTTTTTTTATTTTATTGAAGTATAGTTGATTTACAGTGTTGTGCTAATTTCTGCTGTACAGCAGAGTGATTCAGTTATACATGCATATATATACTTTTTCATATCCTTTTTCCATTATGGCTTACTCTAGGATATCGAATACAGTTCCCTGTCCTATACAGTAGGACTTTGTTGTTTATCCATTCTATATATAATAGTTTGCATCTGCTAACCCCAAACTCCCAATCCATTCCTCCCTCCACACTGCTCGCACTTTTCAATCACAAGTCTGTTCTCTAGGTTTGTGAGTCTGTTTCTGTTTCACAGGTAAGTTTACGCGTGTCATGTTTTAGATTCCACATATAAGCGCTACCATATGGCATTTGTCTTTCTCTTTCTGACTTACTTTACTTAGTATGGTAATCTCTAGGCCCATCGATGTTACTCCATGTTGCTGCAAATGGCATTATTTCATTCTGAGTAATGTACCACATCTTCTTGATCCATTCATCTGTTGATGGACATTCAGGCTTTTTCCACGTCTTGGCTACTGTGAATAGTGTGGCTATTGTTTATGTATTTTTACTGTAGGGTGTCTCAATTTTTCTATGAATGTACACAAAGGATAAATTATAAATCAATGAAAATAAATGTTTTAATGTAGTTTGTCAGCTATCTAATGGAGTCAGACTTTTACTACAAAAGTCTGGGAGTGAGGACACAAGATTTCTAGTCTCAAAGGTATTATTATTATTTAATTGGTTACATTCTCTTTGCTTTATTTATTTATAAAGTGGTACTTGCACTGGCTGTGGGACTCTTGTGCATTTTAACTTCTTAGGGATAATAGTAACACTATGAAAGTTAAAATGGTAAGACTAAGAGCAAACACTTACATGACACTTAAGTGCCACGTGCTCTTCTGAGTGCTTTATATGTATTAAATCATTTAATGAAATTAAATACTGAGTGGGGGAGACAAAGCCCTGTGCTACTCCGTAAGGAATACTGCATGTTACTATGTGGTAATGCACTTTTAAAATGTTAACACTGATGACAGAAAAGAGGATGGCATTGCATTAACTTTATGCTCATTTATGGAGTACCTACTAAGAAGAAAACACAGTAGTACTGATAGGTGCTTTGGGAGAGACAGAGAGAAATAAATCCCTTTAAGATCCCAATCATTCAGAAGGTCATATCCTAGGGGTTGGGAGATAGAAGCAGACACAAATATGTAAAAATGTGAAAATATATTAGGATATGAGACATGCTACCATAGAATATGAAAGAGGCAGAGGGGGTGGTACCAATGAGACCTAGAGAGCACCTACACTGCCTTACCAAAACATGCCTAAAGGAAATCCTCTACCGTCAACCCCCTGGCCTTTCTCCTTCTCTGATCCTGTATTCTGGTCAATTACAACTTCATCCCCCCCGTCACCCCCCTTAAATAGCTTCCATTTCTTAGGCCCATTTTCTTTTTTCCGTCTTTTTGGTGGGGGAAGGTCAGGAACTATTTCAGACCTACATAATGGTATAAAGAATACTGCATCCGTGTACCCATCACCCAACTTCAGAAATTTTACACTACAGATACAGCTGAAGCCCGGTACGTACCTGTGTCCTCCAGAAAGATATGCCCACGTCCAGGTCCCTGGTACCTGTGAACGTGACCTTATTTGGAAATAGGGTCTTTGCAGTTGTAATTACATCAGGATCTAATTTAATGGAGTCACCCTGGATTTGGGATGGGCCCTAAATGGACTGGGTGGTATCCTTATGACAGAAAGAGTGAGATTTGAGATACACAGACACAGGGAAGAAGGTCATGTGAAGACAGGAGTTATTTTGCCACAAGCCAAGAAGTGTCAGAAGCCACCACAAACTGGGGGTGGCGAGGAGGATTCTCCCCCAGAGCCCCTTGCTTTCAGACTTCTGACCTCTAGAACTAATGCGAGAATAAATTTTACGTTGTTTTAAGCCACCTACTTTGTGGTAATTTGTTACGGCAGCCCTAGGAAAGTAAGAGTAACCCTTCCCAGTTGAATTCTCCTCTCTCCCTCTCCACTATCCTAAGCAAGGTGTTTATCATCCTCATGCATGCCTTTCTACAAGTTACATATGCACGCATTCCTTCCATGCATCCCTTTTACTACATAAATGTATCTATAATCAGTGATTGTTTTGCATGTTTTTAAACCTCATATTCATGATATCATAATGGTTCTATCCTTCTGAACCTAGTTTGTTCCCTCATCCATTTTTTTCTTCACTGCCACCATCCAATCCCTGCCCTGCCAGGAGGTTTTTCTGTACCTCAGGGCCTTGAGAATTCTAGTCTCGTCCCCATTCCTTTACTGTCAGCCTTTACTGTCCCATTCAGCTTACCTGTGTATCAAGTCACTGAACAAACGGTGGTCTTACCACAGGAGAAACTCAGTCCCTCACAACACCCATCCCCTGCCCCATGCCCATCATTGCTCTTAGACGGTGATGCTGAAACTTTGAGATGCCTCAGAGTCACCTGGAGGACACGTAAAGCTCTGATAGCTGGGCCACCTTCAGAATACTGATCCAGTAAATCTGGAGTGTGGCCTGAGAGGTTGCACTTCTAACAAGTTCCCAGGTGATGCTGATGCCGCTGGTCTGTGGCAGCTCAGTAGCTCCATCTGGTCTCCAGATAAGCTTGGTCACCCCCTGGTTCCTCTCACTAAAATGAAGCAGGGGCTAGACCTCCGTCTCTCTCTTTACATAAATTGTTTGTCAATTGATATATTAATTAACCTGTGGCTGCAATAAAGGGCTTCCTGATAACTTGGTTGGTAAAGAATCCACCTGCAATGCAAGAACTTAAAAAAAAATGGTTTCAATGACAGCAAAGTGGACAAAAACAAAAAGATACAAGATTTGCATCAGTGTTACACATCTAAAAAATCTGCAGCTTATCCATGGCTAGCAAATTTTTATTTTTAACATGAACAAACGCAGTATATCTGACAAACGTAAGAAAAAAGTCAGATGTCAGTGGATAAGACACTTCACATGATGAAATCTGGAACAAAACCAGTGTTGATAAAATTCCCACTGGCTACTGAGAAGCCGAAAATCTAATTCGTGAGGGACAAGTCCATTGTTTCTTCCTCCATCGTGTCCTTCTATGCTTGACAGCTGTGGGATGAAGTAAGAGTCAATTAACAATTGTAAACCAGGGGGCATTCCCAAGATAGCAGAGGAATAGAACGGGGAGACCACTTACTTCCCCACAAATACATCAAAACATCATTTGAATGCTGAGCAACTTCCACAAAACAACTTCTGAATGCTGGCGGAGGACACCAAGCACCCAGAAAGGCAGCCCAATCTCTTCAAGAGGAGGAAGGACAAAATATAAAAGACAAAAACTCAGAGAAAAGATTTAGGGACGGAGACCCATCCTGGGGAGGGAGTCAGGAAAGAGGAGAAGTCTCCACACAGTAGGAAACCCTCGCACAGGAGTGTCTGAGGGGAGTTCTGGAATCTCAGAGGGCAACATAACCAGGAGGGAAAAAAAAAAAAAAAAAAAACCCCACAGAATACGCACCTAAGCACAACTGCCAGTGGAGAAGTGGCCCAGACACTCAGGTCCACCACCAGTGAGTGGGGGCTGGGCAGAGAGGCGCAGCCTGCACAACTGGTCCTTAGGGTAAGGACCGGGGCCCTGAGGACAGTCTGAGGGAGCTAATGTGAGACAGCAACCCAAACCGTGGGATCACCAGAGAGACACACAAGAAAGACCTTTCTCATGAAAGGCTCTATCGGCACCCCTGGCACGCTCACAGAACAAACGATTGAGCAAATACCAAAGGAGAGCAAGCCAGCTGCCATATAGGGCCCTCCCTCCCTGGAGGCAGAGAGGCAGGCGAGAGATAGCCAGAGCCAGAAGGCAAGGGGCTGCTGCAATCTCGGCCCCAGAGATGACATCTTCCACCAAACTGTGAGCAGGCTCCCAGTTGCTAACCTCGTCTTCTTGGGATCCTAGATGGTTGACATCTGCCAGGAGTGTCACAGCCTGGGATCAGCTCCCCAGAGGAGACATACGGTACACCTGGAACTGCGCTCTTGTGGAAACTGAGTGGCGGGGACCAGGCAGGTGAGTTAGACGCATGGCCCACTGAGCACCCGGTCGCCTGAGCTGCTCGGACCTGGGAGGGGCACAAAACGCACAGCCTATCCGGGTCCGTGCCCTTGTGGAGCACCTGAGAACCTGAGCGGCTGAGACCTGGGAAGTGCATGAAACACAGGGCCCACTTGGCACAGTGCCCTTGCAGAGCACCCTGGAGACTGATCAGTCTAGACCCGGGAAGCACATGCTGCCTTGGACTGTGGCAAACCTAATGTGGTCCATCCACTGCGAGCACTCCCCACACACGCCAGCGGTGTTTGTTTGCAGAGTCCCTCCCTCTCCACAACACAACTGAACAAGTGAGCCTAAGTAAGTGGCCACCTTCGCCCCCTTGTGTTAGGGCAGAAATTAGACACTGAAGAGACTTGCAGAGGAAGCCAAAATAAACAAAGAAGGGGGAACCGCTTTGGAAGTAACAGGTACAACAGATTGAAAGCCTGCATTTAATACTGGAGACATCTGAGGGGTGCCTATAGACCTTGAGAACAAGTACAAGCCAGAACAAGGGATGATCTGACACTGAACAGACCCCACAATGCCCAGAGAAATTCCTAGATATATTTTTACTGTTATCGCTTTTAAATTTTTTGTTAATTTAGTTTTTATCACTCCTTTAACTTTCATTTTTATAGCCTTCTATTACATCTCCCCAAAAAACCCCTATTTTTTTTAGAAAACAAATTCCATAGTTTTTTGATTACTGTGATTGATTATGTTTGTTTTTGAGAGTCTAACCTCTCTCCCAGGTTTATAATCTTTGCTTTTTGATATTTGTTATCAATTTTGTACCTCTAAGAATCTAATCTTCGGTATCCATTTTCACTTAAAAGATCTGATTACTGGCTTGACTGCTCTCTCCCTTTCCTCCTCCAGGTCACCTCTATCGCCTTCCTCCCTCTTCTCTTCTGTATATAACTCTGTGAATCTCTCTGGGTGTTCCAGGCTGTGGAGAGCACTTAGGGATTAGATTAACTCCTAGACTCTTCTCTCCCCTTTTGACTCTCCCTTTTCTCCTCCTGGTCACCTCTATCTCCCTCCTCCCTCTTCTCTTCTCTATATAACTCTGTGAATCTCTCTGGGTGTTTCTGGCTGTGGAGAATTGTTTCATCAATAAACCTAGGGATATATCTTCTATGCTGTGTGGATGGAGAAGTCTTGAGGCTACTGTGACAGGAACCGAAAGCCAGAGGCAGGAGGCTTAACCCCAAAACTTTAGAACATCAGAGAACTCCTGACTTCAGAGAACATTAATAGACAAGAGCTCACCCAAAAGTCTCCACACCTACACTGAAACCAAGCTCCACCCAAGACCTAACAATATCCAGTGCAAGACACCCCACAAAAATTCTCCAGCAAAACAGGAACCCAACCTTGAACATTAAAAGACGGGCTGCCCAAAGCCATGCTGAGCCCATAGACACCCCAAAACTCACTACTGGACACTTCATTGCACTCCAGAGAGAAGACATCCAGTTCCACCCACCAGAACACAGGCACAAGCTTCCCCCAACCAGGAAACCTTGACAAGCCTTAGTCCAACCCCACCCACAGGGAGAAGACTCCACAATTAAGAGGAATGAACTTCAATCCTGCAGAAAGGGCACCCAAACACAGCAATCTAAACAAAATGGAAAGGCAGAGAAATATTCAGCAGGTGAGGGAACATGCTAAAAACCCACCAAACCAAACCAAAGAGGAGGAGATACCTGAAAAGGTATTCAGAATAAGGACAGTAAAGATGATCCAAAATCTTGAAAACAAAATAGAGCTACAGATAAATAGACTAGAGGCAAGAATCGAGAAAATGCAAGAAATGTTTAACTAAGGACCTAGAAGAAATAAAGAAGAATCAACCAGTAACGAATAATGCAGTAACTGAGATCAAAAGCACTCTGGAGGGAACCAACAGTAGAATAACTGAGGCAGAAGAGAGGATAGGTGAGGTGGAAGACAGAATGGTGGAAATAAATGAAGCACAGAGGAAAAAAGAAAAAAGAATTAAAAGAAATGAGAACAACCTCAGAGACCTCTGGGACAAAGTTAAATGCCCCAACATTCGAATCATAGGTGTCCCAGAAGAAGACGACAAAAAGAAAATGCGTGAGAAAATACTTGAGGAGATAACAGTCGAAAACTTCCCTAATGTGGGGAAGGAAACAGCCACCCACGCCCAAGAAACCCAGAGCGTCCCAAACGGGATAAACCCAAGGCAAAATACCCCGAGACACAAATTAATCAAACTAACAAAGATCAAACATTAAAAGTAGCAAGACAAAAGCAACAAAAAACACACAAGGGGATCCCCATAAGGATAACAGCTGATCTTTCAATAGAAACTCTTCAGGCCAGAAAGGGATGGCAGGACATACTTAAAGTGATGAAAGAGAAAAACTTACAACCAAGATTACTCTACCCAGCAAGGATCTCATTCAGATCTCATTCTCTCAGCAAAAGCTGAGAGAATTCAGCACGACCAAACCAGCTCTTCAACAAATACTAAAGGATCTTCTCTAGACAGGAAACACAGTAAATGTTTATAAAAACGAACCCACCCCCCACCACAAAATGTAAATGGCAACAGGATCATACTTATCAATAATTACCTTAACTGTAAATGGGTTAAATGCTCCAACCCAAAGACAAAGACTGGTCAACTGGATTAAAAAAAAAAAAAAAAAAAAAAACAAGACCCCTATATATGCTGTCTACAAGAGACTCACCTCAAACCTAGGGACATGTACAGACTGAAACTGAAGGGCTGGAAAAAGATATTTCATGTACATGGGGACCAAAAGAAAGCAGGAGAGCAATACTCATATCAGAAAAAATAGAATGTGAAATAAAGACCGTGATAAGAGACAAAGAAGGACACTACATAATGATCAAAGGATCAATCCAAAAAGAAGATATAACAATTATAAATATATAGGCACCCAACACAGGAGTACCTCAAAATGGAAGGCAAATGCTAACGAGTATTAAAGGGGAAATTAAGAGTAACACAATAATAGTGGGGGACTTTAATACCCCCCCACACTTATGGATAGATCAACCAAACAGAAAATTAGCAAAGAAACACGAGTGCTAAAAGATACAATGGACCAGTTAGAGCTAATTGATATCTATAGGGCATGTCACCCCAATACAATGGAATTCACCCTTTTCTCAAGTGTACGTGGAACATTCTTCAGGATAGATCACATCCGGGGCCATAAATATAGCCTTGGCAAAATTAAAAAAAAAAAAAAATTGAAATCACTTCAAGCACCTTTTCTGACCACAAGGCGGTAAGATTAGATGTCAAGTACAGGAAAAAAAAAAAAAAAAACTAGTAAAAATACAAACATATGGAGGCTAGACAACACGCTTCTGAATAACCAACAGATCATGGAAGAAATCAAAAAGGAAATGAAAATCTGCATAGAAACAAGTGAAAATGAAAACACGACAACCCAAGACCTATGGGATTCGGTAAAAGCAGTACTAAGAGGGAGATTCATACCAGTACAAGCCTACCTCAAGAACCAAGAGAGACATCAAATAAAGAACCTAACTTTACATCTAAAGCTAGTAGCAAAAGAAGAAAAGAACCACCCCAAAGTTAGTAGAAGGAAAGAAATCATAAAGCTGAGAGCAGAAATAACTGAAAAAGAAACAAAGGAGACTGTAGCAGAAATCAACAAACCTAAAAGCTGGTTCTTTGAGAAGATAAATAAAATAGACAAACCATTAGCCGTCTCACAGGAAAAACCGGGAGAAGAATCAAATCAATAAACTTAGAAACGAAAATGGAGAAATCACAGCAGACAACACAGAAATACAAAAGGTCCTAAGAGACTACTATGAGCAGTTATATGCCAATAAAATGGACAACTTGGAAGAAATGGACAAATTCTCAGAAAAGTATAACTTTCCAAAACTGAACCAGGAAGAAATAGAAAATCTTAACAGGCCCATCACAAGCAGGGAAATTGAAGCTGTAATAAAAAACCTTCCAACAAACAAAAGCCCAGGACCAGGTGGCTTCACAGGTGAATTCTACCAAAAACTTAGAGAAGAGCTAACACCTATCCTACTCAAACTCTTCCAGAAAATTGCAGAGGCGGGTAAAGTGCCAAACTCATTCTATGAGGCCACCATCACCCTCATACCCAAACCAGACAAAGATGCCACAAAGAAAGAAAACTACAGTACACTTTATCACTGATGAACAGAGACGCATAAATCCTCAACAAAATTCTAGCAAACCGAATTCATCAACATATTAAAAAGATCACACATCATGACCAAGTGGGCTTTATCCCAGGGATGCAAGGATTCTTCAGTATTCACAAATCAATCAATGGGATACACCATATGAACATATTGAATGATAAAAAACATATGGTCATCTCAACAGATGCAGAGAAAGCCTTTGACAAAATTCAGCACCCATTTATGATAAAAACTCTCCAGAAAGCAGGCATAGAAGGAACATACCTCAACATAATAAAAGCCATATACGACAAGCCCACAGCAAACATTATCCTCAATGGTGAAAAATTGAAAGCATTTCCTCCAGAATCAGGAACAAGACAAGGGTGCCCACTCTAACCACTACTATTCAACACAGTTTTTTAAGTCCTAGCCACAGCAATTGGAGAAGAAAAATAAATAAAAGTAATCCAGATTGGAAAAGAAGAAGTAAAACCCTCACTGTTTGCAGATGACATGATCCTCCTACGTAGAAAACCCTAAAGACATCACCAGAAAGTTACTAGAGCTAATCCACGAATATAGTAAAGTTGCAGGATATAAAATAAACACACAGAAATCCCTTGCATTCCTATACACTAACAATGAGAAAACAGAAAGAGAAACTAAGGAAACAATCCCATTTACCATTGCAATGTAAAGAATAAAACACTTAGCAAGAAATTCACCTAAAGAAACAAAAGACATATATGGAAAACTATAAAACACTGATGAAAGAAATCAAAGACGACACAAGTAGATGGAGAAATATGCCATGTTCGTGGATTGGAAGAGTCAATATAGTGAAAATGAGTACACTACCCAAAGCAATCCCTGTCAAAGCTACCAACAGTATTTTTCACAGAACTAGAAACAAATAATTTCACAATTTGTATGGAAACACAAAAAAACTCAAATAGCCAAAGCAATCCTGAGAGAGAAGAATGGAACTGGAGGAATCAACTGCTTGACTTCAGACGACACTACAAAGCTACAGTCATCAAGACATTATGGTACTGGCACAAAGACAGAAATATAGATCAATGGAACAAAATAGAAAGCCCAGAGATAAGCCCACGCACCTATGGATACCTTATCATTGAGAAAGGGGGCAAAAATATACAGTGGAGAAAAGACAATCTCTTTAACAAGTGGTGCTGGGAAAACTGGTCAACCACCTGTAAAAGAATGAAACTAGAACACTTTTTAACACCATACACAAAAATAAACTCAAATGGATTAAAGATCTAAACCTAAGGCCAGAAACTGTAAAACTCTTAGAGGAAAACCTAGGCAGAACACTCTCGGACACAAATCACAGCAAGATCCTCTATGACCCTCCTCCCAGAGTAATGGAAATAAAGCAAAATAAGCAAAGGGATCTAATTAAACTTAAAAGCTTTTGGCACAATGAAGGACACATAAGCAGGGTGAAAAGGGAGCCTTGACAATGAGAGAAAATAATAGCAAACGAGCAACTGACAAAGAATTAATCTCCAAATATACAAGCAGCTCATGCAGCTCAATTCCAGAAAAATAAACGACCCAATCAAAAAATGGGCCAAGAACTAAACAGACATTTCTCCAAGAAAGACATACAGATGGCTACCAAACACATGAAAAGATGCTCAACATCAACTTATTATCAGATGAAATGCAAATCAAAAACTCACAATGAGGTACCATCTCACGCCAGTCAAGAATGGCTTGCCATCAAAAAAGTCTACAAAAAATAAATGCTGGACGAGAGTTGTGTGAGAAAAGGGCACCCTCTTACACTGTTGGTGGGTAATGCAAACTAGTACAAGCCACGTTATGGAGAACATGGGGGGGGTGGAAGGATTCCCTTACACACAACAACAACAAACCAACAACAAACTGGAAGAACTGCCTATACGACCCAGCAATCCCACTGATGGGCATTCCACACTGAAAACAGAGTCCGAAAGAGACACATGTACCCCATGTTCATTGCAACACTGTTTACAATTACTAAGGAACATGGAAGCAACCTAAATGCTCCCATCACAAGACGAATGGATAGGCAGTTGTGGTACATATCACGATGGACGATACTCAGCTATAAAAAAAAAAAGAAATGCATTCAGTCATTCTAAATGAGGGGGGTGACTGGAGCCTATTATAAACAGAGTGAGTAAGTCAGAAAGAGAACACCAAAAAGAGTAATTAAGCATAAAATGGAATTTAGAAAAGCGTAACAGCAACCCTAATATGCAAGACAGCAAAGAGCACCGGATGTAAAGAACAGACTTTTGGATCGTGGGAGAAGGCAGGGTGGACGATACGTAGAGATAGCAATGAAAACAATGTATATTTACTCTATGAAAAATAGATGACCAGTTGCAATGTTATTGACTGGCATGAGCAGGGCACCCCGAAGCTGGTGCTTCTGGGTACAACTCAGAAGGGATGGGTGGGAGGGAGGTGGGAGCGGGGTCCAAGATGGTGGGACACATGTACACCCATAGGCTGATTCAATGTTGATGTAGGAAAACCTACCAAAATATTGTAAAAGTAACTGGTCTCCAATTAAAACATATAAAATAATTTAAAAAACTGTAAACCAGTAACAGCAACAACTGACTTCTAAATTCCTAAGAAAAACAAGTCGTCCTACAATAAATGCCTGCTAAGGATCAAAAGAGAAATTTACCACATTTACCTCTCTCCACACAGACCTTGAAGGATATGTCATAAATAACTCACCCCTCATACCAAACGTCTCTCCACTCACCCAAACCAAACTGCCTGCTTTGTTGGTGGTGGTGTTTCTGAGAGAGACTATATAGTAAGTCTCACCTTACAAGCCTGTGCTCTCTCCCATCATCACACTCTAACTCCCAGACTCTCAGTTTGCACATCCATAAAAGAAAGAGAAGAAAGACAGGAAAAGCAAAGCCAAGAAAGAGGGGGAAGGAAAGGTCAGAATATAAGCTGACTTAATGACCATTCGGTGATGGAACAGGGAGGCCTGGCGTGCCTGCGAATTCATGGGGTTGCAAAGAGTCGGACAGGCTCGAAGTCGACACTGAAACTGAACTGAATGACCAATTCAGCATGAACAACAATCTCACCATGACTATTTTGCTTTCTCGACTGTCCCATGAACTAGAAAAACTTGACAACTGAAGCAAAAATAAGGATTAGTCCTTAATGTGCTCCCACTTGAAAATTTTTCCACTGAAACTACATCTTTGTCAATAGTCAACAACCTCAAAGGCATTGCTTTCTTCCCGGTTTAGGAAAAAAAGACAAAAAAAGAACCCCGTATAATGTTGTAGCTCAGTGCTGAAGGCCCAGCTAGTGTACATTTCCGTCACCTTTAGTCGCTTGTTCTTGGTTAACTGCGTTCCAGACAAACAGTGGATCTCTGCTACTAGGTCCCAAAATTTCTCCACGGGGAAAGCCTTACAGCTACAGCTCAAAGGCTGTAGCTGTGATATGAAGTCATTTCAGAACATGCTGTGTTCTATATA
The DNA here is from genome assembly GCF_002263795.3 of Bos taurus. Lineage (NCBI taxonomy): Eukaryota > Metazoa > Chordata > Mammalia > Artiodactyla > Bovidae > Bos > Bos taurus. The sequence goes on from NW_020191085.1 coordinate 106,148, forward strand.
TCTAGCACACAAAGTAATTATTAACATTAAGTGTTTTGAAACTAGACTTTAACCAAGTTAATTATTATTTACTTTGGGGAGAACAATTTAAAAACGTACGTCAAGCAAATGGTGGCTGGGTGATACCAGAGCTCAACAAAGATTACCTGGGTTCTCCGGGGCTGTCCCTGTCTGGGTTCCGGTCCTTTCAGGTCTTCTCTGGCTTTTTATCGCTGTCCTCCTCCTCACCTTCAGCTTCGTGGACCTCCATCATGACCTCTCATCTGATAATCACTCACTTCTTTTGTGAAGTGTAAACAAGACTTTGGGACCGGAACTACAGTCGGAAAAAATAACCCAATTTATATCAGTAGACCCATCCAGTATCTACCCCCAGGGAGGAGAGAAGTAGCTGATAGAGATAGCTGGGCAACCTTCATAGAGGTTGGTGGGAACACCCTTCAGGGCCATCAACATTTCTGCAGCTTCAGGGTTTTTTCCAGGGTGG
>NW_020191086.1:0-18406 GCF_002263795.3 Bos taurus
CATGCACTGATCACGATGCTGATCATGCACTGATCGCACTGATTAACGGATGACTAGTTCATGCTCTGATCACGTGACTGATCATGCACTGATCACGTGGCTATCATGCACTGATCACGTGGCTGATCATACACTGATCTCGTGCCTGGTCATGCAGAGATCACGTGACTAATCATGAACTGATTACGTGGCTATAATGCACTGATCACGTGGCTATCATGCACTGATCAGGTGGCTATCATTCACTGATCACGTGGCTGATGATGCACTGATCATGTGGCTGATCATGAACTCATCAAGCGGATGAGCATGCAGTGATCACATGTCTGAATGGCGCTGATCATGTGACTGATCACTTGGCTATCATGCACTGGTGATGTCCCTCAGAAGGCAATAATTAAAGAGCTGAGCAGGAACGAATCACAAAATCAACAGGCAATAATCATGGACCTCAGCTGTGACGAATCATTCTGCTCAGCTGGCAATAATCAACAGCTGAGCAGGCAGGAATAACGCAGCTCAGCTGGCAATAATCAAGCAGATGAGCAGGCAGGAGTAACGCAGCTCAGCTGGCAATTATCAAGCTGATGAGCAGAAAGGAATCACGCAGCTCAGCTGGAAATTATCCAGCAGATTATCAGGCAGGAATAACGCAGCTCAGCTCTCAATTGTCACTAAGCTGAGTAGACAGGAATCACGCAGCTCAGCAGGCCCTGATCACGTGACATCACCCAGTGTACAGGTGGCTGATCATACACTGATCACGTGTATGTGATCATGCACTGAACACGGATCTTTCTCTGATCACGTGGCTATCATGCATGGACATGTGACTGTGCATGCACTGAACACGTGACTGTTCATTCACTGATCACGTGGTTATTATGCACTGATCACGTGGCTGATCATGCACTGATACCGTGACTGAGCATGGACTGGTCACATGACTATCATGTAGTGATCACGTGACTTAATGGCGCTGATCATGTGACTGATCATGCACTGATCATGTTTGCTATCATACACTGATCATGTGCCTCTGGAGGCAATAAACAAAGAGCTGAGTAGGCACGAATCAAACAGTCAGCAGGCAATAATCATGGAAGTCAGCTGTGAGGAATGCTGCTCAGCTGGCAATAATCAAGCAGCTGAGCAGGCAGGAATTACGCAGCACAGCTGGCAATTGTCAAGCAGATGACAGGCAGGAATCGTGCAGCTCAGCTGGCAATTGTCAAGCAGATGAGCAGACAGTAATCACGCAGCTCAGCAGGCCCTGATCACGTGACTGAGCATGCACTGTTCACGTGGCTGGTCACACACCTGTCACGTGACTGATCATGCACTGATCACGTGGCTCTCATGCACTGATCACGTGTATGCGCATGCACTGATCACGTAACTGTATGCACTGATCACGTAGCTATCTTGCACTGATCACTTGTCTGATCATACACTCATCACGGGACTGATCATGCACTGATCACGACGCTATCATGCATTGATTACATGACTCCACATGCACTGATCACGTGGATGATCATACACTGATCACGTAACTGATCATGCACTGATCACGTGACTGATCATGCACTGATCACGTGGCTATCATGCACTTATCACGTGATTTCGCATGCACTGATCACGTAACTGTATGCACTGATGACGTGGCTATCATGCAGTGGTGACGTGGCTGATCATGCACTGATCATGTGACTGATCATGCACTGATCACGTAGCTATCTTGCACTGATCACTAAGCTGATCATACACTCATCACAGGACTGATCATGCACTGATCACGACGCTATCATGCATTGATTACATGACTCCACATGCACTGATCTCGTGACTGATCATACACTGATCACGTGGCTGATCATGCACTGATCACGTGACTGATCATGCACTGATCATGTGACTGATCTTGCACTGATCACGTGGCTATCATGCACTTCTCACGTGGCTGATCATGCAATGGTCACGCAGCTACCATGTACTGGTCACATGACTGATCATGCACTGATCACGTAATTGATCGTGCACTGATCACCTGGCTTATCATGCATTGATCATGTGACTGATCATGTGCTGATCATGTTTGGTGTCATACACTGATAATGTGCCTCTGGAGGCAATGAACAAAGAGCTGAGTAGGCAGGAATCAGTCAGCAGGCAATAATCATGGAACTCAGCTGTGAGAAATCATGCTGCTCAGCTGGCAATAATCAAGTAGATGAGCAGGCAGGAATTACGCAGCACAGGTGTCAATTGTCAAGGAGATGACAGGCAGGAATCGTGCAGCTCAGCTGGCAATTGTCAAGCAGATGAGCAGACAGTAATCACGCAGCTCAGCAGGCCCTGATCACGTGACTGAGCATGCACTGTTCACGTGGCTGATCATAAACTGATCACGTGATTGATCATGCACTGATCACTTGGATATCATGCACTGATCACGTGGCTGATCATGCAATGGTCACGCAGCTACCATGTACTGGTCACATGACTGATCATGCACTGATCACGTAATTGATCGTGCACTGATCACCTGGCTTATCATGCATTGATCATGTGACTGATCATGTGCTGATCATGTTTGGTGTCATACACTGATAATGTGCCTCTGGAGGCAATGAACAAAGAGCTGAGTAGGCAGGAATCAGTCAGCAGGCAATAATCATGGAACTCAGCTTTGAGAAATCATGCTGCTCAGCTGGCAATAATCAAGTAGATGAGCAGGCAGGAATTACGCAGCACAGGTGGCAATTGTCAAGGAGATGACAGGCAGGAATCGTGCAGCTAGCTGGCAATTGTCAAGCAGATGAGCAGACAGTAATCACGAAGCTCAGCAGGCCTGATCACGAGACTGAGCATGCACTGTTACGTGGCTGATCACACACCTATCACGTGACTAATCATGCACTGATCACGTGGCTTTCATGCACTGATCACATGTATGCGCATGCACTGATCACGTAACTGTATGCACTGATGACGTGGCTATCATGCACTGATGACGTGGCTGATCATGCACTGATCATGTGACTGATCATGCACTGATCACGTAGCTATCTTGCACTGATCACTTGGCTGATCATACACTCATCACTGGACTGATCATGCACTGATCACGTGACTGATCATGCACTGATCATCTGGCTATCATGCACTCATTACCTGGCTATCGTGCACTGATCACGTGGTTGATCATACACTGATCACGAGACTGATCATACACTGATCACGTGACTGATCATGCACTGATCACGTGACTGATCATACACTGATCACGTGACTGATCATGCACTGATCACATGACTGATAATGCACTGATCATCTGGCTATCATGCACTCATTACCTGGCTATCGTGCACTGATCACGTGGTTGACCATACACTGATCACGAGACTGATCATGCATTGATCACGTCTATATCATGCACTGATCACATGACTGCCCATGCACTCATCACGTGGATGATCATACACTGATCATGTGACAGATCATGCAGTGACCACGTAGCTATCATGCACTGATCAAGTGGCTGATCATACTCTGCTCCCGAAACTGATCATGCACTGATCACGTGACTATCATGCACTGCTCAAGTGGCTGATCATGCAATGATCACGTAGCTACCATGTACTGGTCACGTGACTCATCATGCACAGATCACGTAAGTGATCATGCACTGTTCACGTGACTGATCATGTACTGATCACGTGACTGATCATGCACTGATCACGTGGCTATCATGCACTGCTCACGTGGTGATCATACAATGATCACGTAGCAACCATGTACTGGTCACGTGACTGATCATGCACTGATCACGTAATTGATCCTGCACTGATCACGTGGCTCATCATGCACGCATCACGTGACTGTTCACGCACCTATCACTTGACTGATCATGCACTGATCACGTGGCTATAATGCACTGATCACTTGGCTGATCATACACGGTTCACGTGCCTGGTCATGCACAGATCACGTGACTAATCATGAACTGATCACGTGGCTATAATTCACTGATCATGTGGATATCATGCACTGATTACGTGCCTGTCATGCACAGATCACGTGACTAATAATGAACTGATCACGTAGGTATCATGCACTGATCACGTTACTGATTATACACTGTTCTCGTGTCTGATCATGCACTGATCACGTGGATGATCATACACTGCTCACGTAGCTGATCATGCACTGATCACGTGTCTATCATGCAGTCCTCACATGGCTGACCCTGCAATGATCACGTAGCTAAATTACTGGTCACGTGACTGGATTCATGCAATGGTAAACGTAATTGATCATGGCACTGCTCACGGTGAACTGATCATGGCACTGATCACGTGACTGATTCTTGCACTGATCACGTGGCTATCGAGCACTGCTCACAGCGGCTGGATCATGCCAATGATCACGCGAGCTACTATGTACTGGTCACGATGACTGATCATGAGCACTGATCACGTAATTGATCATGCACTGGACACACTGGCTTATCATGCCATTGATCATGTGACTGATCATTGTGCTGATCATGTTTTGGTGGTCATACTCTGGATCATTGTGCCTCTGGACGGCAATGAAACAAAAGAGCTGAGTAGGCAGGAATCACAGTCAGCAGGCAATATCCATGGAAACTCAAGCTCTGAGAATCATGCTGCTTCAGCTGGCAATGAATCACGTAGATGAGTCAGGCATGAATTACGCAGCACCGGTGGTCAATTGTCAATGGAGATGAACAGGCCAGGATCGTGCAGCTTCAGCTGGCAATTGTCCAAGCAGATGAAGCAGACAGTAATTCTCGAAGCTCAGCAGGCCCTGATCACGAGACTGAGCATGCACTGTTCACGTGGCTGATCACACACCTATCACGTGACTGATCATGCACTGATCACGTGGCTCTCATTGCACTGATCACGTGTATGCGCATGCACTGATCACGTAACTGTATGCACTGATCACGTAGCTATCTTGCACTGATCACTTGTCTGATCATACACTCATCACGGGACTGATAATGCACTGATTACATGACTCCACATGCACTGATCACGTGGTTGATCATACAGTGATCACGTGACTGATCATGCACTGATCACGTCTATATCATGCACTGATCACATGACTGCCCATGCACTGATCACGTGGATGATCATACACTGATCATGTGACAGATCATGCCAGTGATCATTTGGCTATCATGCACTGATGCAAGTGGCTGATCATACTCTGCTCCCGAAACTGATCATGCACTGATCACGTGACTATATGCACTGCTCAAGTGGCTGATCATGCAATGATCACGTAGCTACCATGTACTGGATCCCGTGAGTGACCATGCACTGATCACGTAATTGATCATGCACTGATCACGTGACTGACCATGCACTAATTACGTGGCTATCATGCACTGTTGACGTGGCTGATCATGCACTGATCACGTGACTGATCATGCACTGATCACGTAATTAATCATGGCACTGATCACGTGGCTGATCATACACTCATCACTGGACTGATCATGCACTGATCACGTGACTGATCATGCACTGATCATCTGGCTATCATGCACTCGATTACCTGGCTATCGTGCACTGATCACGTGGTTGATCATACACTGATCACGAGATGATCATACACTGATCACGTGACTGATCATGCACTGATCACGTGGCTGATCATACACTGATCACGTGACTGATAATGCACTGATCATCTGGCTATCATCACTCATTACCCTGGCTATCGTGCACTTGATCACGTGGTTGACCATACACTGATCACCGAGATTGATCATGCATTGATCACGTCTATATCATGCACTGATCACATGACTGCCCATGCACTCATCACGTGGATGATCATACACTGATCATGTGACAGATCATGCAGTGACCACGTAGCTATCATGCACTGATCAAGTGGCTGATTCATACTCTGCTCCCGAAACTGATCATGCACTGATCACGGTGACTATCATGCACTGCTCAAGTGGCTGATCATGCAATGATCACGTAGCTACCATGTACTGGTCACGTGACTCATCATGCACAGATCACGTAAGTGATCATGCACTGTTCCGTGACTGATCATGTACTGATCACGTGACTGATCATGCACTGATCACGTGGCTATCATGCACTGCTCACGTGAGTGATCATACATGATCACGTAGCAACCATGTACTGGTCACGTGACTGATCATGCACTGATCACGTAATTGATCATGCACTGATCACGGGGATCATCATGCACTGATCACGTGACTGTTCATGCTCTGATCACGTGACTGATCATGCACTGATCACCGTGGCTATCATGCACTGATCACGTGGCTGATCATACACTGATCTCGTGCCCTGGTCATGCAGAGATCACGTGACTAATCATGAACTGATTACGTGGCTATAATGCACTGATCACGTGGCTATCATGCACTGATCAGGTGGCTATCATTCACTGATCACGTGGCTGATGATGCCACTGATCATGTGGCTGATCATGAACTCATCAAGCGGATGAGCATGCAGTGATCACATGTCTGAATGGCGCTGATCATGTGACTGATCACTTGGCTATCATGCACTGGTGATGTCCCTCAGAAGGCAATAATTAAAGAGCTGAGCAGGAACGAATCACAAAATCAACAGGCAATAATCATGGACTCAGCTGTGACGAATCATTCTGCTCAGCTGGCAATAATCAACAGCTGAGCAGGCAGGAATAACGCAGCTCAGCTGGCAATAATCAAGCAGATGAGCAGGCAGTATTAACGCAGCTCAGCAGGCAATTATCAAGATAATGAGCATAAAGTAATCACGCAGCTCAGCTGGAAATTATCCAGCAGATTATCAAGGCAGGAATACCGCAGCTCAGCTCTCAATTGTCACTAAGCTGAGGTAGACAGGAATCACGCACGCTCAGCAGGCCCTGATCCAGTGACATCACCATGCAGAGTGTACAGGTGGCTGATCATACCTGATCCACTTGTGTATGTGATCATGCACTAACACGCGTGCTACTTCTTCTCTGATCACGTGGCTTATACATGCATGCGGTACATGGTGGACTGTGCTATGCACTGAAACACGTGACTTGTTTCATTTCACTGATCACGGTGGTTATTAATGCACTGACACCGTGGCTGATCATGCACTGATAACCGTGACTGAGCATGGGACTGGTCACATGACTATCATGTAGTGATCACGTGACTTAAAGGGCGCTGATCATGTGACTGATCATGCACTGATCATGTTTTGCTATCATACACTGATCATGTGCCTCTGGAGGCAATAAATCAACAGAGCTTGAGTAGGCACGAAATCAAACAGTCAGCAGGCAAATAATCATGGAAGTCAGCCTGTGAGGAATGCTGGCTCAGTCTGGCAATAATCAAGCAGCTGAGCAGGCAGGAATTACGCAGCACAGCTGGGCAATTGTCAAGGCAGATGACAGGCAGGAATCGTGCAGCTCAGCTGGCAATTGTCAAGCAGATGAGCAGACAGTAATCACGCAGCTCAGCAGGCCCTGATCACGTGACTGAGCATGCACTGTTCACGTGGCTGGTCACACACCTGTCAACGTGACTGATCATGCAACTGATCACGTGGCTCTCATGCACTGATCACGTGTATGCGCATGCACTGATCACGTAACTGTATGCACTGATCATGTAGCTATCTTGCACTGATCACTTGTCTGATCATACACTCATCACGGGACTGATCATGCACTGATCACGACGCTATCATGCATTGATTACATGACTCCACATGCACTGATCACGTGGATGATCATACACTGATCACGTAAACTGATCATGCACTGATCACGTGACTGATCATGCACTGATCACGTGGCTATCATGCACTTATCACGTGATTGCGCATCGCACTGATCACGTAACTGTATGCACTGATGACGTGGCTATCATGCAGTGGGACGGTGGCTGATCATGCACTGATCATGATGACTGATCATGCACTGATCACGGTAGCTATCTTGCACTGATCACTAAGCTGATCATACACTCATCACGGGACTGATCATGCACTGATCACGACGCTATCATGCATTGATTACATGACTCCACATGCACTGATCTCGTGACTGATCATACACTGATCACGTGGCTGATCATGCACTGATCACGTGACTGATCATGCACTGATCATGTGACTGAATCTTGCACTGATCACGTGGCTATCATGCACTTCTCACGTGGCTGATTCATTGCAATTGGCACGCAGCTACCATGTACTGGTCACATGACTGATCATGCGCTGATCACGTAATTGATCGTGCACTGATCACCTGGCTTTATCATGCATTGATCATGTGACTGATCATGTGCTGATCATGTTTGGTGTCATACACTGATAATGTGCCTCTGGAGGCAATGAACAAAGAGCTGAGTAGGCAGGGAATCAGTCAGCAGGCAATAATCATGGAACTCAGCTGTGAGAAATCATGCTGCTCAGCTGGCAATAATCAAGTAGATGAGCAGGCAGGAATTACGCAGCACAGGTGTCAATTGTCAAGGAGATGACAGGCAGGAATCGTGCAGCTCAGCTGGCAATTGTCAAGCAGCATGAGCAGACAGTAATCACGCAGCTCAGCAGGCCCTGATCACGTGACTGAGCATGCACTGTTCACGTGGCTGATCATAAACTGATCACGTGATTGATCATGCACTGATCACTTGGATATCATGCACTGATCACGTGGCTGATCATGCAATGGTCACGCAGCTACCATGTACTGGTCACATGACTGATCATGCACTGATCACGTAATTGATCGTGCACTGATCACCTGGCTTATCATGCATTGATCATGTGACTGATCATGTGCTGATCATGTTTGGTGTCATACACTGATAATGTGCCTCTGGAGCAAATGAACAAAGAGCTGAGTAGGCAGGAATCAGTCAGCAGGCAATAATCATGGAACTCAGCTGTGAGAAATCATGCTGCTCAGCTGGCAATAATCAAGTAGATGAGCAGGCAGGAATTACGCAGCACAGGTGTCAATGTCAAGGAGATGACAGGCAGGAATCGTGCAGCTCAGCTGGCAATTGTCAAGCAGATGAGCAGACAGTAATCACGAAGCTCAGCAGGCCCTGATCACGAGACTGAGCATGCACTGTTCACGTGGCTGATCACACACCTATCACGTGACTAATCATGCACTGATCACGTGGCTTTCATGCACTGATCACATGTATGCGCATGCACTGATCACGTAACTGTATGCACTGATGACGTGGCTATCATGCACTGATGACGTGGCTGATCATGCACTGATCATGTGACTGATCATGCACTGATCACGTAGCTATCTTGCACTGATCACTTGGCTGATCATTACACTTCACTGGCTGATCATGCACTGATCAGTGACTGATCATGCACTGATCATCTGGCTATCATGCACTCATTACCTGGCTATCGTGCACTGATCACGTGGTTGATCATACCACTGATCACGAGACTGATCATACACTGATCACGTGACTGATCATGCACTGATCACGTGACTGATCATACACTGATCACGTGACTGATCATGCACTGATCACCATGACTGATAATGCACTGATCATCTGGCTATCATGCACTCATTACCTGGCTATCGTGCACTGATCACGTGGTTGACCATACACTGATCACGAGACTGATCATGCATTGATCACGTCTATATCATGCACTGATCACATGACTGCCCATGCACTCATCACGTGGATGATCATACACTGATCATGTGACAGATCATGCAGTGACCACGTAGCTATCATGCACTGATCAAGTGGCTGATCATACTCTGCTCCCGAAACTGATCATGCACTGATCACGTGACTATCATGCACTGCTCAAGTGGCTGATCATGCAATGATCACGTAGCTACCATGTACTGGTCACGTGACTCATCATGCACAGATCACGTAAGTGATCATGCACTGTTCACGTGACTGATCATGTACTGATCACGTGACTGATCATGCACTGATCACGTGGCTATCATGCACTGCTCACAGTGGTGATCATACAATGATCACGTAGCAACCATGTACTGGTCACGTGACTGATCATGCACTGATCACGTAATGATCTGCATCCTGATCACTGATCACGTGGCTCATCATGCACGCATCACGTGGACTGGTTCACGCACCTATCACGTTGGACTGATCATGCCACTGATCACGTGGCATATAATGCAACTGATCACTTGGCTGATCATACACGGTTCACGTGCCTGGTCATGCACAGATCACGTGACTAATCATGAACTGATCACGTGGCTATAATTCACTGATCATGTGGATATCATGCACTGATTACGTGCCTGTCATGCACAGATCACGTGACTAATAATGAACTGATCACGTAGGTATCATGCACTGATCACGTTACTGATTATACACTGTTCTCGTGTCTGATCATGCACTGATCACGTGGATGATCATACACTGCTCACGTAGCTGATCATGCACTGATCACGTGTCTATCATGCAGTCCTCACATGGCTGACCCTGCAATGATCACGTAGCTAACATGTACTGGTCACGTGACTGATCATGCAATGGTAACGTAATTGATCATGCACTGATCACGTGACTGATCATGCACTGATCACGTGACTGATCTTGCACTGATCACGTGGCTATCATGCACTGCTCACGCGGCTGATCATGCAATGATCACGCAGCTACTATGTACTGGTCACATGACTGATCATGCACTGATCACGTAATTGATCATGCACTGATCACCTGGCTTATCATGCATTGATCATGTGACTGATCATGTGCTGATCATGTTTGGTGTCATACTCTGATCATGTGCCTCTGGAGGCAATGAACAAAGAGCTGAGTAGGCAGGAATCAGTCAGCAGGCAATAATCATGGAACTCAGCTCTGAGAAATCATGCTGCTCAGCTGGCAATAATCAAGTAGATGAGCAGGCAGGAATTACGCAGCACAGGTGTCAATTGTCAAGGAGATGACAGGCAGGAATCGTGCAGCTCAGCTGGCAATTGTCAAGCAGATGAGCAGACAGTAATCTCGAAGCTCAGCAGGCCCTGATCACGAGACTGAGCATGCACTGTTCACGTGGCTGATCACACACCTATCACGTGACTGATCATGCACTGATCACGTGGCTCTCATGCACTGATCACGTGTATGCGCATGCACTGATCACGTAACTGTATGCACTGATCACGTAGCTATCTTGCACTGATCACTTGTCTGATCATACACTCATCACGGGACTGATAATGCACTGATTACATGACTCCACATGCACTGATCACGTGGTTGATCATACAGTGATCACGTGACTGATCATGCACTGATCACGTCTATATCATGCACTGATCACATGACTGCCCATGCACTGATCACGTGGATGATCATACACTGATCATGTGACAGATATGCAGTGATCATTTGGCTATCATGCACTGATCAAGTGGCTGATCATACTCTGCTCCCGAAACTGATCATGCACTGATCACGTGACTATCATGCACTGCTCAAGTGGCTGATCATGCAATGATCACGTAGCTACCATGTACTGGATCCGTGAGTGACCATGCACTGATCACGTAATGATCATGCACTGATCACGTGACTGACCATGCACTAATTACGTGGCTATCATGCACTGTTGACGTGGCTGATCATGCACTGATCACGTGACTGATCATGCACTGATCACGTAATTAATCATGCACTGATCACGTGGCTGATCATACACTCATCACTGGCTGATCATGCACTGATCACGTGACTGATCATGCACTGATCATCTGGCTATCATGCACTCATTACTGGCTATCGTGCACTGATCACGTGGTTGATCATACACTGATCACGAGACTGATCATACACTGATCACGTGACTGATCATGCACTGATCACGTGACTGATCATACACTGATCACGTGACTGATAATGCACTGATCATCTGGCTATCATGCACTCATTACCTGGCTATCGTGCACTGATCACGTGGTTGACCATACACTGATCACGAGATTGATCATGCATTGATCACGTCTATATCATGCACTGATCACATGACTGCCCATGCACTCATCACGTGGATGATCATACACTGATCATGTGACAGATCATGCAGTGACCACGTAGCTATCATGCACTGATCAAGTGGCTGATCATACTCTGCTCCCGAAACTGATCATGCACTGATCACGTGACTATCATGCACTGCTCAAGTGGCTGATCATGCAATGATCACGTAGCTACCATGTACTGGTCACGTGACTCATCATGCACAGATCACGTAAGTGATCATGCACTGTTCACGTGACTGATCATGTACTGATCACGTGACTGATCATGCATGATCACGTGGCTATCATGCACTGCTCACGTGGTGATCATACAATGATCACGTAGCAACCATGTACTGGTCACGTGACTGATCATGCACTGATCACGTAATTGATCATGCACTGATCACGGGGATCATCATGCACTGATCACGTGACTGTTCATGCTCTGATCACGTGACTGATCATGCACTGATCACGTGGCTATCATGCACTGATCACGTGGCTGATCATACACTGATCTCGTGCCTGGTCATGCAGAGATCACGTGACTAATCATGAACTGATTACGTGGCTATAATGCACTGATCACGTGGCTATCATGCACTGATCAGGTGGCTATCATTCACTGATCACGTGGCTGATGATGCACTGATCATGTGGCTGATCATGAACTCATCAAGCGGATGAGCATGCAGTGATCACATGTCTGAATGGCGCTGATCATGTGACTGATCACTTGGCTATCATGCACTGGTGATGTCCCTCAGAAGGCAATAATTAAAGAGTGAGCAGGAACGAATCACAAAATCAACAGGCATAATCATGGACCTCAGCTGTGACGAATCATTCTGCTCAGCTGGCAATAATCAACAGCTGAGCAGCAGGAATAACGCAGCTCAGCTGGCAATATCAAGCAAAGATGAGCAGCAGGAGTAACGCAGCTCAGCTGCAATTATCAAGCTGCATGAGCAGAAAGGGAATCACGCAGCTCAGCTGGAAATTATCCAGCAGATTATCAGGCAGGAATAACGCAGCTCAGCTCTCAATTGTCACTAAGCTGAGTAGACAGGAATCACGCAGCTCAGCAGGCCCTGATCACGTGACATCACCCAGTGTACAGGTGGCTGATCATACACTGATCACGTGTAGTGTGATCATGCACTGAACACGGTGCTATCTTTCTCTGATCACGTGGCTATCATGCTATGGACATGTGACTGTGCATGCACTGAACACGTGACTGTTCATTCACTGATCACGTGGTTATTATGCACTGATCACGTGGCTGATCATGCACTGAATACCGTGGACTTGAGCCATGGACTGGTCACATGACTATCATGTAGTGATCGACGTGACTTAATGGCGCTGATCACTGTGACTGATCATGCACTGACATGTTTGCATATCATACACTGATCATGTGCCTCTGGAGCAATAAACAAAGAGTGAGTAGGCACGAAATCAAACAGTCAGCAGGCAATAATCATGGAAGTCAGCTGTGAGGAATGCTGCTCAGCTGGCAATAATCAAGCAGCTGAGAGGCAGGAAATTACGCAGCACAGCTGGCAATTGTCAAGCAGATGACAGGCAGGAATCGTGCAGCTCAGCTGGCAATTGTCAAGCCAGATGAGCAGACAGTAATCACGCAGCTCAGGCCCAAGGGCCCCTGATCACGTGACTGAGCATGCACTGTTCACGTGGCTGGTCACCCACACCTGTCACGTGACTGATCATTGCACTGATCTACGTGGCTCTCATGCACTGATCACCGTCGTATGCGCATGCACTGATCACGTAACTGTATGCACTGATCATGTAGCTATCTTGCACTGATCACTTGTCTGATCATACACTCATCACGGGACTGATCATGCACTGATCACGACGCTATCATGCATTGATTACATGACTCCACATGCACTGATCACGTGGATGATCATACACTGATCACGTAACTGATCATGCACTGATCACGTGACTGATCATGCACTGATCACGTGGCTATCATGCACTTATCACGTGATTGCGCATGCACTGATCACGTAACTGTATGCACTGATGACGTGGCTATCATGCAGTGGTGACGTGGCTGATCATGCACTGATCATGTGACTGATCATGCACTGATCACGTAGCTATCTTGCACTGATCACTAAGCTGATCATACACTCATCACGGGACTGATCATGCACTGATCACGACGCTATCATGCATTGATTACATGACTCCACATGCACTGATCTCGTGACTGATCATACACTGATCACGTGGCTGATCATGCACTGATCACGTGACTGATCATGCACTGATCATGTGACTGATCTTGCACTGATCACGTGGCTATCATGCACTTCTCACGTGGCTGATCATGCAATGGTCACGCAGCTACCATGTACTGGTCACATGACTGATCATGCGCTGATCACGTAATTGATCGTGCACTGATCACCTGGCTTATCATGCATTGATCATGTGACTGATCATGTGCTGATCATGTTTGGTGTCATACACTGATAATGTGCCTCTGGAGGCAATGAACAAAGAGCTGAGTAGGCAGGAATCAGTCAGCAGGCAATAATCATGGAACTCAGCTGTGAGAAATCATGCTGCTCAGCTGGCAATAATCAAGTAGATGAGCAGGCAGGAATTACGCAGCACAGGTGTCAATTGTCAAGGAGATGACAGGCAGGAATCGTGCAGCTCAGCTGGCAATTGTCAAGCAGATGAGCAGACAGTAATCACGCAGCTCAGCAGGCCCTGATCACGTGACTGAGCATGCACTGTTGACGTGGCTGATCATAAACTGATCACGTGATTGATCATGCACTGATCACTTGGATATCATGCACTGATCACGTGGCTGATCATGCAATGGTCACGCAGCTACCATGTACTGGTCACATGACTGATCATGCACTGATCACGTAATTGATCGTGCACTGATCACCTGGCTTATCATGCATTGATCATGTGACTGATCATGTGCTGATCATGTTTGGTGTCATACACTGATAATGTGCCTCTGGAGGCAATGAACAAAGAGCTGAGTAGGCAGGAATCAGTCAGCAGGCAATAATCATGGAACTCAGCTCTGAGAAATCATGCTGCTCAGCTGGCAATAATCAAGTAGATGAGCAGGCAGGAATTACGCAGCACAGGTGTCAATTGTCAAGGAGATGACAGGCAGGAATCGTGCAGCTCAGCTGGCAATTGTCAAGCAGATGAGCAGACAGTAATCACGAAGCTCAGCAGGCCCTGATCACGAGACTGAGCATGCACTGTTCACGTGGCTGATCACACACCTATCACGTGACTAATCATGCACTGATCACGTGGCTTTCATGCACTGATCACATGTATGCGCATGCACTGATCACGTAACTGTATGCACTGATGACGTGGCTATCATGCACTGATGACGTGGCTGATCATGCACTGATCATGTGACTGATCATGCACTGATCACGTAGCTATCTTGCACTGATCACTTGGCTGATCATACACTCATCACTGGACTGATCATGCACTGATCACGTGACTGATCATGCACTGATCACGTCTGTCATGCACTGATACTGGCTATCATGCACTGATGACGTGGCTGATCATGCACTGATCACATGTGACTGATCATGCACTGATCACGTACTATCTTGCACTGATCACTTGGCTGATCATACACTCATCACTGGACTGATCATGCACTGATCACGTGACTGATCATGCACTGATCATCTGGCTATCATGCACTCATTACCTGGCTATCGTGCACTGATCACGTGGTTGATCATACACTGATCACGAGACTGATCATACACTGATCACGTGACTGATCATGCACTGATCATGACTGATCATGCACTGATCACGTGACTGATCATGCACTGATCATGCTGACAGATCTGCATGACACTGGCTATCGTGCACTGATCACGTGTTGACCATACACTGATCACGAGACTGATCATGCATTGATCACGTACTATCATGCACTGATCAATGCTGATCATGCAATGATCACGTAGCTACCATGACTGTCACTGATCATGACAGATCACGTAAGTGCTATCATGCACTGATCAGTGGCTGATCATACTCTGCTCCGAAACTGATCATGCACTGATCACGTGACTATCATGCACTGCTCAAGTGGCTGATCATGCAATGATCACGTAGCTACCATGTACTGGTCACGTGACTCATCATGCACAGATCACGTAAGTGATCATGCACTGTTCACGTGACTGATCATGTACTGATCACGTGACTGATCATGCACTGATCACGTGGCTATCATGCACTGCTCACGTGGTGATCATACAATGATCACGTAGCAACCATGTACTGGTCACGTGACTGATCATGCACTGATCACGTAATTGATCCTGCACTGATCACGTGGCTCATCATGCACGCATCACGTGACTGTTCACGCACCTATCACTTGACTGATCATGCACTGATCACGTGGCTATAATGCACTGATCACTTGGCTGATCATACACGGTTCACGTGCCTGGTCATGCACAGATCACGTGACTAATCATGAACTGATCACGTGGCTATAATTCACTGATCATGTGGATATCATGCACTGATTACGTGCCTGTCATGCACAGATCACGTGACTAATAATGAACTGATCACGTAGGTATCATGCACTGATCACGTTACTGATTATACACTGTTCTCGTGTCTGATCATGCACTGATCACGTGGATGATCATACACTGCTCACGTAGCTGATCATGCACTGATCACGTGTCTATCATGCAGTGCTCACATGGCTGACCCTGCAATGATCACGTAGCTAACATGTACTGGTCACGTGACTGATCATGCAATGGTAACGTAATTGATCATGCACTGATCACGTGACTGATCATGCACTGATCACGTGACTGATCTTGCACTGATCACGTGGCTATCATGCACTGCTCACGCGGCTGATCATGCAATGATCACGCAGCTACTATGTACTGGTCACATGACTGATCATGCACTGATCACGTAATTGATCATGCACTGATCACCTGGCTTATCATGCATTGATCATGTGACTGATCATGTGCTGATCATGTTTGGTGTCATACTCTGATCATGTGCCTCTGGAGGCAATGAACAAAGAGCTGAGTAGGCAGGAATCAGTCAGCAGGCAATAATCATGGAACTCAGCTCTGAGAAATCATGCTGCTCAGCTGGCAATAATCAAGTAGATGAGCAGGCAGGAATTACGCAGCACAGGTGTCAATTGTCAAGGAGATGACAGGCAGGAATCGTGCAGCTCAGCTGGCAATTGTCAAGCAGATGAGCAGACAGTAATCTCGAAGCTCAGCAGGCCCTGATCACGAGACTGAGCATGCACTGTTCACGTGGCTGATCACACACCTATCACGTGACTGATCATGCACTGATCACGTGGCTCTCATGCACTGATCACGTGTATGCGCATGCACTGATCACGTAACTGTATGCACTGATCACGTAGCTATCTTGCACTGATCACTTGTCTGATCATACACTCATCACGGGACTGATAATGCACTGATTACATGACTCCACATGCACTGATCACGTGGTTGATCATACAGTGATCACGTGACTGATCATGCACTGATCACGTCTATATCATGCACTGATCACATGACTGCCCATGCACTGATCACGTGGATGATCATACACTGATCATGTGACAGATCATGCAGTGATCATTTGGCTATCATGCACTGATCAAGTGGCTGATCATACTCTGCTCCCGAAACTGATCATGCACTGATCACGTGACTATCATGCACTGCTCAAGTGGCTGATCATGCAATGATCACGTAGCTACCATGTACTGGATCCCGTGAGTGACCATGCACTGATCACGTAATTGATCATGCACTGATCACGTGACTGACCATGCACTAATTACGTGGCTATCATGCACTGTTGACGTGGCTGATCATGCACTGATCACGTGACTGATCATGCACTGATCACGTAATTAATCATGCACTGATCACGTGCCTGGTCATGAACAGATCACGTGACTTATCATGAACTGATCACGTGGGTACCAGGCACTGATCACGTGGATATCATGCACTGATCATGTGGCTGATCATACACCTATCACTTGACTGATCATGCACTGATCACGTGGCTATCATGCACTGATCACGTGGCTGATCATACACTGCTCACATGCCTGGTCATGCACAGATCACGTGACTAATCATGAACTGATCACGTGGGTATCAGGCACTGATCACGTGGATATCATGCACTGATCATGTGCCTGATCATACACCTA
>NW_020191087.1:0-90981 GCF_002263795.3 Bos taurus
GATCATGCACTGATCACTTGGCAGATCATACACTGATCACGTGGCTGATCATACTCTGATCACGTGGCTGATCATTCTATGATCACGAAGCTGATTATACACTGATCATGTGACTGCATGCACTGATCACTTGACTGTGCATGCACTCATCACTTGGATGATCATGCACTGATATATCGTGTACTGGTCACGTGGCTATCCTGCCCTGATCACGTAGCTGATCATACACTGATCTCGTGACTGATCATGCACAGATCACCTGGCTATCATGCACTGATCACTTGATTGTGCATGCAATAATCACGTGAATGATCATGCACTTATCACGTGGCTCATCATGCTCTAATCACATGGCTGATCATGAACTGATCATGAACTGATCACGTGACTTAGCATGCAGTGATCTCGTGTCTGAATGATGCTGATCATGTGACTGATCATGTGCTGATCACGTGGCTATCATGGACTGATGATGTGCCTCAGGAGGCAATAACGAAAGAGCCGAGCAGGCACGAATCACACAATCAGCAGGCAATAATCATGGACCTCAGCTGTGATGAATGATGCTGCTCAGCTGGCAAACATCAAGCAACTGAATACGCAGGAATCAGATGGCTCAGCTGGCAATTGTCAAGCAGATGAGCAGGCAGGAATCACGCAGCTCAGCTGGCAATTGTCAAGCAGCTCAGCAGAGAGGCATCACGCAGCTCAGTAGGTCCTGGTCATGTCACTCAGCAGGCACTGTTCACGTGGCTGATCATACACTGATCACGTGACTGATCATGCACTGATCACGTGACTGATCATGCACTGATCACGTGGATATCATGCACTGATCACGTGGCTGATCATGCACTGATCACGTGGCTGATCATACACTGATCACCTGGCTGATCATGCACTGATCACGTGGCTGATCATACACTGATCACGTGGATGATCATGCACGAATCACGTTGGGGATCATGCACTCATCACGTGGCTGATCATACACTCATCACGTGGCTGATCATGCAGTAATCACGTTTGGGATCATGCAGTCATCACGTCGCTGAACATACACTGAACACGTGGTTGATCATGCACTGATCACGTGTCAGATCGTACACTGATAACGTGGCTGATCATGCACTGATAACCTGACTATCATACACTGATCACGTGACTGATCATGCACTCTTCACGTGCCTGATCATGCACTGATCACGTGGCTGATCATGCACTGATCACGAAGCTGATCATACACTGATCACGAAGCTGATCATACACTGACCTCGGGACTCTGCATGCACTGATCACGTGGCTGATCATGCACTGATCACGTGGCTGATCATACTCTGATCACGAAGCTGATCATACACTGACCTCGGGACTGTGCATGCACTGATCACTTGGCTGATCATGCACTGATCACGTTGCTGATAATGCACTGATCACGTGGCTGATCATGCACTGATCAGGTGGCTGATCATACTCTGATCACGTGGCTGAACATGCACTGATCACGTGGCTGATCATACTCTGATCACGAAGCTGATCATACACTAACCACGGGACTGCGCATGCACTTCTCACTTGGCTGATCATGCACTGATCACGTTGCTGATAATGCACTGATCACGTGGCTGATCATACTCTGATCACGTGGCTGAACATGCACTGATCACGTGGCTGATCATACTCTGATCACGTGGCTGATCATGCACTAATCAGGTTAGGGATCATGCACTCATCACATGGCTGATCTTACACTGATCACGTGGCTGATCATGCACTGATCACATGTCTGATCATACACTGATCACGTGGCTGATCATGCACTAATCACGTTGCTTATCATGCACTGATCAGGTTCCTATCATGCACTGATCACGTGGCTGATCATAAACCTGATCACGTGACTGCCCATTCACTGATACTGTAACTGATCATGCACTGATCATGTAACTGAGCATGCACCGATCATGTACCTATCATGCATTGATCACTTGGCTACCATGCACTGATCACGTGGCTGATCATGCACTGATAAGTGACTGCACATGCACTGATCCCGTCGATGATCATACAGTGATCACGTAGCTGATCATGCACTGATCACGTGGCAGTTCATGCACTGATCACTAGGCTGATCATGCACTGATAACCTGACTATCATACACTGATCACGTGATGATCATGCACTCTTCACGTGCCTGATCATGCACTGATCACGAAGCTGATCATACCTGATCACGTGACTGTGCTTGCACTGATCCCGTGGCTGGTCATGCACTGATCACGTGGCTGATCATGCACTGATCTGGTGGCTATCATTCATTGATCACGTGGTTGAACATACTCCGATCTCGTGACTGATCATGCACTGATCACGTGGATATCATGCACTGATCATGTGGCTGATCATGCACTGATCACCTGGCTGATCATGCACTGATAACCTGGCTATCGTAAACTAATCACGTGACTGATCATGCACACTTCGCGTGCCTGATCATGAACTGACCAAGTGGCTGATCATGCTCTGATCACGAAGCTGATCATACACTGACCACCTGACTGTGCTTGCACTGATCACGTGGCTGGTCATGCACTGATCACGTGGTTGATCATGCACTAATCACCTTGTGGATCATGCACTGATCACGTGGCTGATCACACACTGATTACGTGGCTGATCATGCACTGATCAGTGGCTGATCATACACTGATCACATGACTGATCATGCACTGATCACGTGCCTGAACATGCACTGATCACGTGGCTGATCATGCACTAATTACTTTGCAGATCATGCACTCATCACGTGGCTGATCATGCACTGATAACATGACTGCACATACACTGATCCTGTCGCTGATCATACACTGATAACCTGACTGTGCTTGCACTGATCACGTGGCTGGTCATGCCAATGATCACGTGGCTGATCACACCACTGATTACTTAGCTGATCATGCACTGATCACGTGGCTGATCAAACACTGATCACAGGACAGATCATGCACTGATCACGTGCCTGGTCATGCACTGATCACGTGGCTGATCATGCACTGATCACAAAGCTGATCATACACTGATCACGTGACTGTGCATGCACTGACCACGCGGCTGATCATGCCACTGATCACTTGACTGATCATACACTGATCACGTGGCTGATCATGCACTAATCACGTTGGTGATCATGCACTCATCACGGGGCTGAACATGCCAGTAATCACGTTGGCGATCATGCACTAATCACGTCGCTGAACCTACAACTGAACACGTGGTTGATCATTCACTAATCACGTGGCTGATCATGCACTAATCACGTGGCTGATCATACATTGATCACGTGGCTGATCATGCACTAATTCAGGTTGGGGATCATGCACTCATCACCTGGCTGATCATACCCTGATCACGTGACTTATCAAGCACTGATCACGTGCCTGATCATGCACTTATAACGTGACTGATCTTGCACTGATCTCGTGGACTGATCATGCAGTGATCACGTGGCTGATCATGCACTGATCACGAAGCTGATCATACACTGATCACGTGACTGTGCATGCACTAATCAATGTTGTGGATCATGCAGCTGATCACTTGGCTGATCATACACTGATCACGTGGCTGATCATGCACTGATCACTTGGCTGATCATACACTGATCACGTGGCTGATGCATTACTCTGATCACGTGGCTGATCATGCACTGATCACGTGGCTGATCATGCACTGATCACTTGGCAGATCATACACTGATCACCGTGGCTGATCATACTCTGATCACGTGGCTGATCATTCTATGATCACGAAGCTGATTTATACACTGATCATGTGACTGCATGCACTGATCACTTGACTGTGCATGCACTCATCACTTGGATGATCATGCACTGAATATATCGTGTACTGGTCACGTGGCTATCCTGCCCCTGATCACGTAGCTGATCATACACTGATCTCGTGACTGATCATGCACAGATCACCTGGCTATTCATGCACTGATCACTTGATTGTGCATGCAATAATCACGTGAATGATCATGCACTTATCACGTGGCTCATCATGCTCTAATCACATGGCTGATCATGAACTGATCATGAACTGATCACGTGACTTAGCATGCAGTGATCTCGTGTCTGAATGATGCTGATCATGTGAACTGATCATGTGCTGATCACGTGGCTATCATGGACTGATGATGTGCCTCAGGAGCAATAACGAAAGAGCCGAGCAGGCACGAATCACACAATCAGCAGGCAATAATCATGGACCTCAGCTGGGTGATGAATGATGCTGCTCAGCTGGCAAACATCAAGCAACTGAATACGCAGGAATCAGATGGCTCAGCTGGCAATTGTCAAGCAGATGAGCAGGCAGGAATCACGCAGCTCAGCTGGCAATTGCTCAAGCAGCTCAGCAGAGAGGCATCACGCAGCTCAGTAGGTCCTGGTCATGTCACTCAGCAGGCACTGTTCACGTGGCTGATCATACACTGATCACGTGACTGATCATGCCACTGATCACGTGACTGATCATGCACTGATCACGTGGATATCATGCACTGATCACGTGGCTGATCATGCACTGATCACGTGGCTGATCATACACTGATCACCTGGCTGATCATGCACTGATCACCGTGGCTGATCATACACTGATCACAGTGGATGATCATGCACGGAATCACGTTGGGGATCATGCACTCATCACGTGGCTGATCATACACTCATCACGTGGCTGATCATGCAGTAATCACGTTTGGGATCATGCAGTCATCCACGTCGCTGGAACATACACTGGAACACGTGGTTGATCATGCACTGATCACGTGTCAGATCGTACACTGATTAACGTGGGCTGATCATGCACTGATAACCTGACTATCATACACTGATCACGTGACTGATTCATGCACTCTTCACCGTGCCTGATCATGCACTGATCACGTTGGCTGATCATGCACTGATCACGAAGCTGATCATACACTGATCACGAAGCTGATCATACACTGACCTCGGGACTCTGCATGCACTGATCACGTGGCTGATCATGCACTGATCACGTGGCTGATCATACTCTGATCACGAAGCTGATCATACACTGACCTCGGGACTGTTGCATGCACTGATCACTTGGGCTGATCATGCACTGATCACGTTGCTGATAATGCACTGATCACGTGGCTGATCATGCACTGATCAGGTGGCTGATCATACTCTGATCACGTGGCTGAACATGCACTGATCACGTGGCTGATCATACTCTGATCACGAAGCTGATCATACACTAACCACGGGACTGCGCATGCACTTCTCACTTGGCTGATCATGCACTGATCACGTTGCTGATAATGCACTGATCACGTGGCTGATCATACTCTGATCACGTGGCTGAACATGCACTGATCACGTGGCTGATCATACTCTGATCACGTGGCTGATCATGCACTAATCAGGTTAGGGATCATGCACTCATCACATGGCTGATCTTACACTGATCACGTGGCTGATCATGCACTGATCACATGTCTGATCATACACTGATCACGTGGCTGATCATGCACTAATCACGTTGCTTATCATGCACTGATCAGGTTCCTATCATGCACTGATCACGTGGCTGATCATAAACTGATCACGTGACTGCCCATTCACTGATACTGTAACTGATCATGCACTGATCATGTAACTGAGCATGCACCGATCATGTACCTATCATGCATTGATCACTTGGCTACCATGCACTGATCACGTGGCTGATCATACACTGATAACGTGACTGCACATGCACTGATCCCGTCGATGATCATACAGTGATCACGTAGCTGATCATGCACTGATCACGTGGCAGTTCATGCACTGATCACTAGGCTGATCATGCACTGATAACCTGACTATCATACACTGATCACGTGATGATCATGCACTCTTCACGTGCCTGATCATGCACTGATCACGAAGCTGATCATACACTGATCACGTGACTGTGCTTGCACTGATCCCGTGGCTGGTCATGCACTGATCACGTGGCTGATCATGCACTGATCTGGTGGCTATCATTCATTGATCACGTGGTTGAACATACTCCGATCTCGTGACTGATCATGCACTGATCACGTGGATATCATGCACTGATCATGTGGCTGATCATGCACTGATCACCTGGCTGATCATGCACTGATAACCTGGCTATCGTAAACTAATCACGTGACTGATCATGCACACTTCGCGTGCCTGATCATGAACTGACCAAGTGGCTGATCATGCTCTGATCACGAAGCTGATCATACACTGACCACCTGACTGTGCTTGCACTGATCACGTGGCTGGTCATGCACTGATCACGTGGTTGATCATGCACTAATCACCTTGTGGATCATGCACTGATCACGTGGCTGATCACACACTGATTACGTGGCTGATCATGCACTGATCACGTGGCTGATCATACACTGATCACATGACTGATCATGCACTGATCACGTGCCTGAACATGCACTGATCACGTGGCTGATCATGCACTAATTACTTTGCAGATCATGCACTCATCACGTGGCTGATCATGCACTGATAACATGACTGCACATACACTGATCCCGTCGCTGATCATACACTGATCACCTGACTGTGCTTGCACTGATCACGTGGCTGGTCATGCAATGATCACGTGGCTGATCACACACTGATTACTTAGCTGATCATGCACTGATCACGTGGCTGATCAAACACTGATCACAGGACAGATCATGCACTGATCACGTGCCTGGTCATGCACTGATCACGTGGCTGATCATGCACTGATCACAAAGCTGATCATACACTGATCACGTGACTGTGCATGCACTGACCACGAGGCTGATCATGCACTGATCACGTGACTGATCATACACTGATCACGTGGCTGATCATGCACTAATCACGTTGGTGATCATGCACTCATCACGGGGCTGAACATGCAGTAATCACGTTGGCGATCATGCACTAATCACGTCGCTGAACCTACACTGAACACGTGGTTGATCATTCACTAATCACGTGGCTGATCATGCACTAATCAGGTTTGGGATCATGCACTCATCACATGGCTGATCATACACTGATCACGTGGCTGATCATGCACTAATCACTTTGCTTATCATGCACTGATCAGCTTCCTATCATGCACTGATCACATGGCTGATCATAAACTGATCACGTGACTGCCCATTCCCTGATCCTGTAACTGATCATGCACTGATCATGTAACTGAGAATGCACCGATCATGTACCTATCATGCATTGATCACTTGGCTATCATGCACTGATAACCTGACTGCACATGCACTGATCACGTGGCAGATCATGCACTGATCACCTGGCTGACCATGCACTGATCACGAAGCTGATCATACACTGATCACGTGACTGTGCTTGCACTGATCACGTGGCTGGTCATGCACTGATCACGTGCCTGATC
Source organism: Bos taurus (assembly GCF_002263795.3). Classification (NCBI taxonomy): domain Eukaryota; kingdom Metazoa; phylum Chordata; class Mammalia; order Artiodactyla; family Bovidae; genus Bos; species Bos taurus. The sequence continues at coordinate 7,457 of NW_020191087.1, forward strand.
ATGCACTAATCACGTTGGGGATCATGCACTCATCATGTGGCTGATCATACACTGATTACGTGGCTGATCATAGAGTAATCACGTTGGGGACCATGCACTCATCACGTCGCTGAACAAACACTGAACACGTGGCTGATCATGCACTGATCACGTGTCTGATCGTACACTGATCACGTGGCTGTGCATGCACTAAATACTTTGCGGATCATTCACTCAGCACGCGGCTGATCATGCACTGATGACTAAGCTGATCATACACTGATCACGTTACTGTGCATGCGCTGATCACGCGGATGATCATGCACTGATCAAGTGGCTGATCATACACTGATCACGTGGCTGATCATGCACTAATTACTTTGCGGATCATGCACTCATCACGTGGCTGATCATGCACTGATCACGAAGCTGATCATACAATGATCAGGTGACTGCCCATGCACGAATCACGTGACTGCACATTCACTGATCACATAATTGAAGGCAATGATAACGTGGCTGTCATGCACTGATCACATGGCTGATCATGCACTGTTCATGTGACTAAGCATGCACTGATCACTTAGCTATCATGCATTGATCACTAGGCTATCATGTACTGAACACATGGCTGATCATACACTGATCACATGACTACACATGCACTGATCACGTGGCTGATCATACAGAGATCAAGTGGCTGATCATGCACTGATTACGTGGCTGATCATGCACTGATCACGTAGCTATCATGCACTGATCAAATGGCTATCATGCACTGATCCCGTGTCTGATCATGCACTGATCACGTGACTGATCATGCACTAGTCATGTAGTTATCATGCACTGATCACGTGGCTGATCATACACTGATCACGTGACTGATCATGCACTGATCACATGCCTGATCATGCACTGATCACGTGCCTGATCATGCACTGATCAGGTGACTGATCATGAACTGATCACGTGCCTGATCATGCACTGATCACGTGGCTGATCATGCACTGACCACGAAGCTGATCATACAATGATCAGGTGACTGTGCATGCACTGATTACTTGGCTGACCATGCACTGATCACGAAGCTGATCATGCACTGATAACCTGGCTATCATACAATGATCATGTGCCTGATCATGCATTCTTCACTTGCCTGATCATGCACTGGTCATGTGGCTGATCATGCTCTGATCACGAAGCTGATAATACACTGATCACGTGACTGAGCATGCACTGATCACATGGCTGATCATGCACTGATCAAGTGGCTGATCATGCGCTTATCATGTAGCTAATCATGCACTAATCACGTTTCTTACCATGCACTGATCAGGTGGCTATCATGCACTGATCACGTGGCTGATCATACACTGATCACGTGACTGCCCATGCACTGATCACGTGACAGATCATGCACGGATCACGTGGCTAACATGCACTGATCACGTGACTGTGCATGAACTGATCACGTACCTGTTCATGCAATGTTTTCGTGGCTATCATGCACTGATCACGTGGCTGATCGTGCATTGTTCATGTGACTGATTATGCACTGATTACGTAGCTGTCATGCACTGATCACATGACTTCGCATGCCATGATGACGTGACTGATCTTGCACTGATCACGTGCCTATCATGCACTGATCACGTGGCTAATCATACATTGATCATGTAACTAATCATGCACTGATCACGAAGTTGATCATACACTGATAACGTGATGGTGCATGAACTGATCACGTGGCTGAACATGCACTGATCATGTGGCAGATCATGCACTAATCACGTGGTTTATCATACACTAACCACGTGGCTGATCATGCACTAATCATGTGGTTGATCATACACTAACCACGTGGCTGATCATGCACTAATCACGTTGCGGATCTTGCACGGATCACGTGGCTGATCATACACTGATGACGTCGCTGATCATGCATGGATCACGTGGCTGATCATACACTAATCACGAGGCTAATCATGCACTAATCACGTTGCTTATCATGCACTGATCACGTGGCTATCATGCACTGATCACGTGTCTATCATGCACTGAACACGTGGCTGATCATACACTGATCACGTGACTGCCCATGCACTAATCAGGTGACTGCACATTCACTGATCACGTAATTGAAGGCAATGATAACGTGGCTATAATGCACTGATCACGTGGCTGAGCATGCACTGCTCATGTGACTGAGCATGCACTGATCACATAGATATCATGCACTGATCACTTGTCTATCATGCACTGAACACATGGCTGATCATACAGTGATCACGTGGCTGATCACGCACTGATTACGTGGCTGATCATGCACTGATCACATGCCTATCATACACTGATCCCATGGCTGATCATGCACTGATTTTGAGACTGATCAGGCACTGGTCACGTGGCTATCATGCACTGATCACCTGGCTGATCATACCCTGATCACGTGACTTATCAAGCACTGATCACGTGCCTGATCATGCACTTATAACGTGACTGATCTTGCACTGATCTCGTGACTGATCATGCAGTGATCACGTGGCTGATCATGCACTGATCACGAAGCTGATCATACACTGATCACGTGACTGTGCATGCACTAATCATGTTGTGGATCATGCACTGATCACTTGGCTGATCATACACTGATCACGTGGCTGATCATGCACTGATCACTTGGCTGATCATACACTGATCACGTGGCTGATCATACTCTGATCACGTGGCTGATCATGCACTGATCACGTGGCAGATCATACACTGATCACGTGGCTGATCATACTCTGATCACGTGGCTGATCATTCTATGATCACGAAGCTGATTATACACTGATCATGTGACTGCATGCACTGATCACTTGACTGTGCATGCACTCATCACTTGGATGATCATGCACTGATATATCGTGTACTGGTCACGTGGCTATCCTGCCCTGATCACGTAGCTGATCATACACTGATCTCGTGACTGATCATGCACAGATCACCTGGCTATCATGCACTGATCACTTGATTGTGCATGCAATAATCACGTGAATGATCATGCACTTATCACGTGGCTCATCATGCTCTAATCACATGGCTGATCATGAACTGATCATGAACTGATCACGTGACTTAGCATGCAGTGATCTCGTGTCTGAATGATGCTGATCATGTGACTGATCATGTGCTGATCACGTGGCTATCATGGACTGATGATGTGCCTCAGGAGGCAATAACGAAAGAGCCGAGCAGGCACGAATCACACAATCAGCAGGCAATAATCATGGACCTCAGCTGTGATGAATGATGCTGCTCAGCTGGCAAACATCAAGCAACTGAATACGCAGGAATCAGATGGCTCAGCTGGCAATTGTCAAGCAGATGAGCAGGCAGGAATCACGCAGCTCAGCTGGCAATTGTCAAGCAGCTCAGCAGAGAGGCATCACGCAGCTCAGTAGGTCCTGGTCATGTCACTCAGCAGGCACTGTTCACGTGGCTGATCATACACTGATCACGTGACTGATCATGCACTGATCACGTGACTGATCATGCACTGATCACGTGGATATCATGCACTGATCACGTGGCTGATCATGCACTGATCACGTGGCTGATCATACACTGATCACCTGGCTGATCATGCACTGATCACGTGGCTGATCATACACTGATCACGTGGATGATCATGCACGAATCACGTTGGGGATCATGCACTCATCACGTGGCTGATCATACACTCATCACGTGGCTGATCATGCAGTAATCACGTTTGGGATCATGCAGTCATCACGTCGCTGAACATACACTGAACACGTGGTTGATCATGCACTGATCACGTGTCAGATCGTACACTGATAACGTGGCTGATCATGCACTGATAACCTGACTATCATACACTGATCACGTGACTGATCATGCACTCTTCACGTGCCTGATCATGCACTGATCACGTGGCTGATCATGCACTGATCACGAAGCTGATCATACACTGATCACGAAGCTGATCATACACTGACCTCGGGACTCTGCATGCACTGATCACGTGGCTGATCATGCACTGATCACGTGGCTGATCATACTCTGATCACGAAGCTGATCATACACTGACCTCGGGACTGTGCATGCACTGATCACTTGGCTGATCATGCACTGATCACGTTGCTGATAATGCACTGATCACGTGGCTGATCATGCACTGATCAGGTGGCTGATCATACTCTGATCACGTGGCTGAACATGCACTGATCACGTGGCTGATCATACTCTGATCACGAAGCTGATCATACACTAACCACGGGACTGCGCATGCACTTCTCACTTGGCTGATCATGCACTGATCACGTTGCTGATAATGCACTGATCACGTGGCTGATCATACTCTGATCACGTGGCTGAACATGCACTGATCACGTGGCTGATCATACTCTGATCACGTGGCTGATCATGCACTAATCAGGTTAGGGATCATGCACTCATCACATGGCTGATCTTACACTGATCACGTGGCTGATCATGCACTGATCACATGTCTGATCATACACTGATCACGTGGCTGATCATGCACTAATCACGTTGCTTATCATGCACTGATCAGGTTCCTATCATGCACTGATCACGTGGCTGATCATAAACTGATCACGTGACTGCCCATTCACTGATACTGTAACTGATCATGCACTGATCATGTAACTGAGCATGCACCGATCATGTACCTATCATGCATTGATCACTTGGCTACCATGCACTGATCACGTGGCTGATCATGCACTGATAACGTGACTGCACATGCACTGATCCCGTCGATGATCATACAGTGATCACGTAGCTGATCATGCACTGATCACGTGGCAGTTCATGCACTGATCACTAGGCTGATCATGCACTGATAACCTGACTATCATACACTGATCACGTGATGATCATGCACTCTTCACGTGCCTGATCATGCACTGATCACGAAGCTGATCATACACTGATCACGTGACTGTGCTTGCACTGATCCCGTGGCTGGTCATGCACTGATCACGTGGCTGATCATGCACTGATCTGGTGGCTATCATTCATTGATCACGTGGTTGAACATACTCCGATCTCGTGACTGATCATGCACTGATCACGTGGATATCATGCACTGATCATGTGGCTGATCATGCACTGATCACCTGGCTGATCATGCACTGATAACCTGGCTATCGTAAACTAATCACGTGACTGATCATGCACACTTCGCGTGCCTGATCATGAACTGACCAAGTGGCTGATCATGCTCTGATCACGAAGCTGATCATACACTGACCACCTGACTGTGCTTGCACTGATCACGTGGCTGGTCATGCACTGATCACGTGGTTGATCATGCACTAATCACCTTGTGGATCATGCACTGATCACGTGGCTGATCACACACTGATTACGTGGCTGATCATGCACTGATCACGTGGCTGATCATACACTGATCACATGACTGATCATGCACTGATCACGTGCCTGAACATGCACTGATCACGTGGCTGATCATGCACTAATTACTTTGCAGATCATGCACTCATCACGTGGCTGATCATGCACTGATAACATGACTGCACATACACTGATCCTGTCGCTGATCATACACTGATAACCTGACTGTGCTTGCACTGATCACGTGGCTGGTCATGCAATGATCACGTGGCTGATCACACACTGATTACTTAGCTGATCATGCACTGATCACGTGGCTGATCAAACACTGATCACAGGACAGATCATGCACTGATCACGTGCCTGGTCATGCACTGATCACGTGGCTGATCATGCACTGATCACAAAGCTGATCATACACTGATCACGTGACTGTGCATGCACTGACCACGCGGCTGATCATGCACTGATCACTTGACTGATCATACACTGATCACGTGGCTGATCATGCACTAATCACGTTGGTGATCATGCACTCATCACGGGGCTGAACATGCAGTAATCACGTTGGCGATCATGCACTAATCACGTCGCTGAACCTACACTGAACACGTGGTTGATCATTCACTAATCACGTGGCTGATCATGCACTAATCACGTGGCTGATCATACATTGATCACGTGGCTGATCATGCACTAATCAGGTTGGGGATCATGCACTCATCACCTGGCTGATCATACCCTGATCACGTGACTTATCAAGCACTGATCACGTGCCTGATCATGCACTTATAACGTGACTGATCTTGCACTGATCTCGTGACTGATCATGCAGTGATCACGTGGCTGATCATGCACTGATCACGAAGCTGATCATACACTGATCACGTGACTGTGCATGCACTAATCATGTTGTGGATCATGCACTGATCACTTGGCTGATCATACACTGATCACGTGGCTGATCATGCACTGATCACTTGGCTGATCATACACTGATCACGTGGCTGATCATACTCTGATCACGTGGCTGATCATGCACTGATCACGTGGCTGATCATGCACTGATCACTTGGCAGATCATACACTGATCACGTGGCTGATCATACTCTGATCACGTGGCTGATCATTCTATGATCACGAAGCTGATTATACACTGATCATGTGACTGCATGCACTGATCACTTGACTGTGCATGCACTCATCACTTGGATGATCATGCACTGATATATCGTGTACTGGTCACGTGGCTATCCTGCCCTGATCACGTAGCTGATCATACACTGATCTCGTGACTGATCATGCACAGATCACCTGGCTATCATGCACTGATCACTTGATTGTGCATGCAATAATCACGTGAATGATCATGCACTTATCACGTGGCTCATCATGCTCTAATCACATGGCTGATCATGAACTGATCATGAACTGATCACGTGACTTAGCATGCAGTGATCTCGTGTCTGAATGATGCTGATCATGTGACTGATCATGTGCTGATCACGTGGCTATCATGGACTGATGATGTGCCTCAGGAGGCAATAACGAAAGAGCCGAGCAGGCACGAATCACACAATCAGCAGGCAATAATCATGGACCTCAGCTGTGATGAATGATGCTGCTCAGCTGGCAAACATCAAGCAACTGAATACGCAGGAATCAGATGGCTCAGCTGGCAATTGTCAAGCAGATGAGCAGGCAGGAATCACGCAGCTCAGCTGGCAATTGTCAAGCAGCTCAGCAGAGAGGCATCACGCAGCTCAGTAGGTCCTGGTCATGTCACTCAGCAGGCACTGTTCACGTGGCTGATCATACACTGATCACGTGACTGATCATGCACTGATCACGTGACTGATCATGCACTGATCACGTGGATATCATGCACTGATCACGTGGCTGATCATGCACTGATCACGTGGCTGATCATACACTGATCACCTGGCTGATCATGCACTGATCACGTGGCTGATCATACACTGATCACGTGGATGATCATGCACGAATCACGTTGGGGATCATGCACTCATCACGTGGCTGATCATACACTCATCACGTGGCTGATCATGCAGTAATCACGTTTGGGATCATGCAGTCATCACGTCGCTGAACATACACTGAACACGTGGTTGATCATGCACTGATCACGTGTCAGATCGTACACTGATAACGTGGCTGATCATGCACTGATAACCTGACTATCATACACTGATCACGTGACTGATCATGCACTCTTCACGTGCCTGATCATGCACTGATCACGTGGCTGATCATGCACTGATCACGAAGCTGATCATACACTGATCACGAAGCTGATCATACACTGACCTCGGGACTCTGCATGCACTGATCACGTGGCTGATCATGCACTGATCACGTGGCTGATCATACTCTGATCACGAAGCTGATCATACACTGACCTCGGGACTGTGCATGCACTGATCACTTGGCTGATCATGCACTGATCACGTTGCTGATAATGCACTGATCACGTGGCTGATCATGCACTGATCAGGTGGCTGATCATACTCTGATCACGTGGCTGAACATGCACTGATCACGTGGCTGATCATACTCTGATCACGAAGCTGATCATACACTAACCACGGGACTGCGCATGCACTTCTCACTTGGCTGATCATGCACTGATCACGTTGCTGATAATGCACTGATCACGTGGCTGATCATACTCTGATCACGTGGCTGAACATGCACTGATCACGTGGCTGATCATACTCTGATCACGTGGCTGATCATGCACTAATCAGGTTAGGGATCATGCACTCATCACATGGCTGATCTTACACTGATCACGTGGCTGATCATGCACTGATCACATGTCTGATCATACACTGATCACGTGGCTGATCATGCACTAATCACGTTGCTTATCATGCACTGATCAGGTTCCTATCATGCACTGATCACGTGGCTGATCATAAACTGATCACGTGACTGCCCATTCACTGATACTGTAACTGATCATGCACTGATCATGTAACTGAGCATGCACCGATCATGTACCTATCATGCATTGATCACTTGGCTACCATGCACTGATCACGTGGCTGATCATACACTGATAACGTGACTGCACATGCACTGATCCCGTCGATGATCATACAGTGATCACGTAGCTGATCATGCACTGATCACGTGGCAGTTCATGCACTGATCACTAGGCTGATCATGCACTGATAACCTGACTATCATACACTGATCACGTGATGATCATGCACTCTTCACGTGCCTGATCATGCACTGATCACGAAGCTGATCATACACTGATCACGTGACTGTGCTTGCACTGATCCCGTGGCTGGTCATGCACTGATCACGTGGCTGATCATGCACTGATCTGGTGGCTATCATTCATTGATCACGTGGTTGAACATACTCCGATCTCGTGACTGATCATGCACTGATCACGTGGATATCATGCACTGATCATGTGGCTGATCATGCACTGATCACCTGGCTGATCATGCACTGATAACCTGGCTATCGTAAACTAATCACGTGACTGATCATGCACACTTCGCGTGCCTGATCATGAACTGACCAAGTGGCTGATCATGCTCTGATCACGAAGCTGATCATACACTGACCACCTGACTGTGCTTGCACTGATCACGTGGCTGGTCATGCACTGATCACGTGGTTGATCATGCACTAATCACCTTGTGGATCATGCACTGATCACGTGGCTGATCACACACTGATTACGTGGCTGATCATGCACTGATCACGTGGCTGATCATACACTGATCACATGACTGATCATGCACTGATCACGTGCCTGAACATGCACTGATCACGTGGCTGATCATGCACTAATTACTTTGCAGATCATGCACTCATCACGTGGCTGATCATGCACTGATAACATGACTGCACATACACTGATCCCGTCGCTGATCATACACTGATCACCTGACTGTGCTTGCACTGATCACGTGGCTGGTCATGCAATGATCACGTGGCTGATCACACACTGATTACTTAGCTGATCATGCACTGATCACGTGGCTGATCAAACACTGATCACAGGACAGATCATGCACTGATCACGTGCCTGGTCATGCACTGATCACGTGGCTGATCATGCACTGATCACAAAGCTGATCATACACTGATCACGTGACTGTGCATGCACTGACCACGAGGCTGATCATGCACTGATCACGTGACTGATCATACACTGATCACGTGGCTGATCATGCACTAATCACGTTGGTGATCATGCACTCATCACGGGGCTGAACATGCAGTAATCACGTTGGCGATCATGCACTAATCACGTCGCTGAACCTACACTGAACACGTGGTTGATCATTCACTAATCACGTGGCTGATCATGCACTAATCAGGTTTGGGATCATGCACTCATCACATGGCTGATCATACACTGATCACGTGGCTGATCATGCACTAATCACTTTGCTTATCATGCACTGATCAGCTTCCTATCATGCACTGATCACGTGGCTGATCATAAACTGATCACGTGACTGCCCATTCCCTGATCCTGTAACTGATCATGCACTGATCATGTAACTGAGAATGCACCGATCATGTACCTATCATGCATTGATCACTTGGCTATCATGCACTGATAACCTGACTGCACATGCACTGATCACGTGGCAGATCATGCACTGATCACCTGGCTGACCATGCACTGATCACGAAGCTGATCATACACTGATCACGTGACTGTGCTTGCACTGATCACGTGGCTGGTCATGCACTGATCACGTGCCTGATCATGCACTAATCACGTTGGGGATCATGCACTCATCATGTGGCTGATCATACACTGATTACGTGGCTGATCATAGAGTAATCACGTTGGGGACCATGCACTCATCACGTCGCTGAACAAACACTGAACACGTGGCTGATCATGCACTGATCACGTGTCTGATCGTACACTGATCACGTGGCTGTGCATGCACTAAATACTTTGCGGATCATTCACTCAGCACGCGGCTGATCATGCACTGATGACTAAGCTGATCATACACTGATCACGTTACTGTGCATGCGCTGATCACGCGGATGATCATGCACTGATCAAGTGGCTGATCATACACTGATCACGTGGCTGATCATGCACTAATTACTTTGCGGATCATGCACTCATCACGTGGCTGATCATGCACTGATCACGAAGCTGATCATACACTGATCACGTGGCTGATCATGCACTGATCACGTGGCTGATCATGCACTGACCACGAAGCTGATCATACAATGATCAGGTGACTGCCCATGCACGAATCACGTGACTGCACATTCACTGATCACATAATTGAAGGCAATGATAACGTGGCTGTCATGCACTGATCACATGGCTGATCATGCACTGTTCATGTGACTAAGCATGCACTGATCACTTAGCTATCATGCATTGATCACTAGGCTATCATGTACTGAACACATGGCTGATCATACACTGATCACATGACTACACATGCACTGATCACGTGGCTGATCATACAGAGATCAAGTGGCTGATCATGCACTGATTACGTGGCTGATCATGCACTGATCACGTAGCTATCATGCACTGATCAAATGGCTATCATGCACTGATCCCGTGTCTGATCATGCACTGATCACGTGACTGATCATGCACTAGTCATGTAGTTATCATGCACTGATCACGTGGCTGATCATACACTGATCACGTGACTGATCATGCACTGATCACGTGCCTGATCATGCACTGATCAGGTGACTGATCATGAACTGATCACGTGCCTGATCATGCACTGATCACGTGGCTGATCATGCACTGACCACGAAGCTGATCATACAATGATCAGGTGACTGTGCATGCACTGATTACTTGGCTGACCATGCACTGATCACGAAGCTGATCATGCACTGATAACCTGACTATCATACAATGATCATCTGCCTGATCATGCATTCTTCACTTGCCTGATCATGCACTGGTCATGTGGCTGATCATGCTCTGATCACGAAGCTGATAATACACTGATCACGTGACTGAGCATGCACTGATCACATGGCTGATCATGCACTGATCAAGTGGCTGATCATGCGCTTATCATGTAGCTAATCATGCACTAATCACGTTTCTTACCATGCACTGATCAGGTGGCTATCATGCACTGATCACGTGGCTGATCATACACTGATCACGTGACTGCCCATGCACTGATCACGTGACAGATCATGCACGGATCACGTGGCTAACATGCACTGATCACGTGACTGTGCATGAACTGATCACGTACCTGTTCATGCAATGTTTTCGTGGCTATCATGCACTGATCACGTGGCTGATCGTGCATTGTTCATGTGACTGATTATGCACTGATTACGTAGCTGTCATGCACTGATCACATGACTTCGCATGCCATGATGACGTGACTGATCTTGCACTGATCACGTGCCTATCATGCACTGATCACGTGGCTAATCATACATTGATCATGTAACTAATCATGCACTGATCACGAAGTTGATCATACACTGATAACGTGATGGTGCATGAACTGATCACGTGGCTGAACATGCACTGATCATGTGGCAGATCATGCACTAATCACGTGGTTTATCATACACTAACCACGTGGCTGATCATGCACTAATCATGTGGTTGATCATACACTAACCACGTGGCTGATCATGCACTAATCACGTTGCGGATCTTGCACGGATCACGTGGCTGATCATACACTGATGACGTCGCTGATCATGCATGGATCACGTGGCTGATCATACACTAATCACGAGGCTAATCATGCACTAATCACGTTGCTTATCATGCACTGATCACGTGGCTATCATGCACTGATCACGTGTCTATCATGCACTGAACACGTGGCTGATCATACACTGATCACGTGACTGCCCATGCACTAATCAGGTGACTGCACATTCACTGATCACGTAATTGAAGGCAATGATAACGTGGCTATAATGCACTGATCACGTGGCTGAGCATGCACTGCTCATGTGACTGAGCATGCACTGATCACATAGATATCATGCACTGATCACTTGTCTATCATGCACTGAACACATGGCTGATCATACAGTGATCACGTGGCTGATCACGCACTGATTACGTGGCTGATCATGCACTGATCACATGCCTATCATACACTGATCCCATGGCTGATCATGCACTGATTTTGAGACTGATCAGGCACTGGTCACGTGGCTATCATGCACTGATCACCTGGCTGATCATACCCTGATCACGTGACTTATCAAGCACTGATCACGTGCCTGATCATGCACTTATAACGTGACTGATCTTGCACTGATCTCGTGACTGATCATGCAGTGATCACGTGGCTGATCATGCACTGATCACGAAGCTGATCATACACTGATCACGTGACTGTGCATGCACTAATCATGTTGTGGATCATGCACTGATCACTTGGCTGATCATACACTGATCACGTGGCTGATCATGCACTGATCACTTGGCTGATCATACACTGATCACGTGGCTGATCATACTCTGATCACGTGGCTGATCATGCACTGATCACGTTGCTGATCATGCACTGATCACTTGGCAGATCATACACTGATCACGTGGCTGATCATACTCTGATCACGTGGCTGATCATTCTATGATCACGAAGCTGATTATACACTGATCATGTGACTGCATGCACTGATCACTTGACTGTGCATGCACTCATCACTTGGATGATCATGCACTGATATATCGTGTACTGGTCACGTGGCTATCCTGCCCTGATCACGTAGCTGATCATACACTGATCTCGTGACTGATCATGCACAGATCACCTGGCTATCATGCACTGATCACTTGATTGTGCATGCAATAATCACGTGAATGATCATGCACTTATCACGTGGCTCATCATGCTCTAATCACATGGCTGATCATGAACTGATCATGAACTGATCACGTGACTTAGCATGCAGTGATCTCGTGTCTGAATGATGCTGATCATGTGACTGATCATGTGCTGATCACGTGGCTATCATGGACTGATGATGTGCCTCAGGAGGCAATAACGAAAGAGCCGAGCAGGCACGAATCACACAATCAGCAGGCAATAATCATGGACCTCAGCTGTGATGAATGATGCTGCTCAGCTGGCAAACATCAAGCAACTGAATACGCAGGAATCAGATGGCTCAGCTGGCAATTGTCAAGCAGATGAGCAGGCAGGAATCACGCAGCTCAGCTGGCAATTGTCAAGCAGCTCAGCAGAGAGGCATCACGCAGCTCAGTAGGTCCTGGTCATGTCACTCAGCAGGCACTGTTCACGTGGCTGATCATACACTGATCACGTGACTGATCATGCACTGATCACGTGACTGATCATGCACTGATCACGTGGATATCATGCACTGATCACGTGGCTGATCATGCACTGATCACGTGGCTGATCATACACTGATCACCTGGCTGATCATGCACTGATCACGTGGCTGATCATACACTGATCACGTGGATGATCATGCACGAATCACGTTGGGGATCATGCACTCATCACGTGGCTGATCATACACTCATCACGTGGCTGATCATGCAGTAATCACGTTTGGGATCATGCAGTCATCACGTCGCTGAACATACACTGAACACGTGGTTGATCATGCACTGATCACGTGTCAGATCGTACACTGATAACGTGGCTGATCATGCACTGATAACCTGACTATCATACACTGATCACGTGACTGATCATGCACTCTTCACGTGCCTGATCATGCACTGATCACGTGGCTGATCATGCACTGATCACGAAGCTGATCATACACTGATCACGAAGCTGATCATACACTGACCTCGGGACTCTGCATGCACTGATCACGTGGCTGATCATGCACTGATCACGTGGCTGATCATACTCTGATCACGAAGCTGATCATACACTGACCTCGGGACTGTGCATGCACTGATCACTTGGCTGATCATGCACTGATCACGTTGCTGATAATGCACTGATCACGTGGCTGATCATGCACTGATCAGGTGGCTGATCATACTCTGATCACGTGGCTGAACATGCACTGATCACGTGGCTGATCATACTCTGATCACGAAGCTGATCATACACTAACCACGGGACTGCGCATGCACTTCTCACTTGGCTGATCATGCACTGATCACGTTGCTGATAATGCACTGATCACGTGGCTGATCATACTCTGATCACGTGGCTGAACATGCACTGATCACGTGGCTGATCATACTCTGATCACGTGGCTGATCATGCACTAATCAGGTTAGGGATCATGCACTCATCACATGGCTGATCTTACACTGATCACGTGGCTGATCATGCACTGATCACATGTCTGATCATACACTGATCACGTGGCTGATCATGCACTAATCACGTTGCTTATCATGCACTGATCAGGTTCCTATCATGCACTGATCACGTGGCTGATCATAAACTGATCACGTGACTGCCCATTCACTGATACTGTAACTGATCATGCACTGATCATGTAACTGAGCATGCACCGATCATGTACCTATCATGCATTGATCACTTGGCTACCATGCACTGATCACGTGGCTGATCATACACTGATAACGTGACTGCACATGCACTGATCCCGTCGATGATCATACAGTGATCACGTAGCTGATCATGCACTGATCACGTGGCAGTTCATGCACTGATCACTAGGCTGATCATGCACTGATAACCTGACTATCATACACTGATCACGTGATGATCATGCACTCTTCACGTGCCTGATCATGCACTGATCACGAAGCTGATCATACACTGATCACGTGACTGTGCTTGCACTGATCCCGTGGCTGGTCATGCACTGATCACGTGGCTGATCATGCACTGATCTGGTGGCTATCATTCATTGATCACGTGGTTGAACATACTCCGATCTCGTGACTGATCATGCACTGATCACGTGGATATCATGCACTGATCATGTGGCTGATCATGCACTGATCACCTGGCTGATCATGCACTGATAACCTGGCTATCGTAAACTAATCACGTGACTGATCATGCACACTTCGCGTGCCTGATCATGAACTGACCAAGTGGCTGATCATGCTATGATCACGAAGCTGATCATACACTGACCACCTGACTGTGCTTGCACTGATCACGTGGCTGGTCATGCACTGATCACGTGGTTGATCATGCACTAATCACCTTGTGGATCATGCACTGATCACGTGGCTGATCACACACTGATTACGTGGCTGATCATGCACTGATCACGTGGCTGATCATACACTGATCACATGACTGATCATGCACTGATCACGTGCCTGAACATGCACTGATCACGTGGCTGATCATGCACTAATTACTTTGCAGATCATGCACTCATCACGTGGCTGATCATGCACTGATAACATGACTGCACATACACTGATCCTGTCGCTGATCATACACTGATCACCTGACTGTGCTTGCACTGATCACGTGGCTGGTCATGCAATGATCACGTGGCTGATCACACACTGATTACTTAGCTGATCATGCACTGATCACGTGGCTGATCAAACACTGATCACAGGACAGATCATGCACTGATCACGTGCCTGGTCATGCACTGATCACGTGGCTGATCATGCACTGATCACAAAGCTGATCATACACTGATCACGTGACTGTGCATGCACTGACCACGCGGCTGATCATGCACTGATCACGTGACTGATCATACACTGATCACGTGGCTGATCATGCACTAATCACGTTGGTGATCATGCACTCATCACGGGGCTGAACATGCAGTAATCACGTTGGCGATCATGCACTAATCACGTCGCTGAACCTACACTGAACACGTGGTTGATCATTCACTAATCACGTGGCTGATCATGCACTAATCACGTGGCTGATCATACATTGATCACGTGGCTGATCATGCACTAATCAGGTTGGGGATCATGCACTCATCACATGGCCGATCATACACTGATCACGTGGCTGATCATGCACTAATCACTTTGCTTATCATGCACTGATCAGCTTCCTATCATGCACTGATCACGTGGCTGATCATAAACTGATCACGTGACTGCCCATTCACTGATCCTGTAACTGATCATGCACTGATCATGTAACTGAGCATGCACCGATCATGTACCTATCATGCATTGATCACTTGGCTATCATGCACTGATAACCTGACTGCACATGCACTGATCACGTGGCAGATCATGCACTGATCACCTGGCTGACCATGCACTGATCACGAAGCTGATCATACACTGATCACGTGACTGTGCTTGCACTGATCACGTGGCTGGTCATGCACTGATCACGTGCCTGATCATGCACTAATCACGTTGTGGATCATGCACTGATCACGTGGCTGATCACACACTGATTACGTGGCTGATCATGCAGTAATCACGTGACTGATCATACACTGATCACATGACTGATCATGCACTGATCACGTACCTGATCATGCAGTGATCTCGTGGCTGATCATACACTGATAACGTGACTGCACATGCACTGTTCACGTAATTTTAGGCAATGATCATGCACCGATCATGTACCTATCCTGCACTGATCACATGTATATCATGCACTGATCAGTGACTATCATGCACTAATTATGTTGCGGATCATGCACTGATCACATGGCTGAAAATGCACTGATCACGTGGCTGATCATACTCTGATCACGAAGCTGATCATACACTGACCACGGGACTGTCCATGGACTGATCACTTGGCTGATCATGCACTGATCACGTTGCTGATCATGCACTGATCACGTGGCTGATCATGCACTGATCACATAGCTGATCATACACTGATCACGTCGCTGATCATGAACTGATCACGTGACTCAGCATGCAGTGATCTCGTGTCTGAATGGTGCTGATCATGTGCCTAATCAAGAACTGATCACGTGGCTATAATGCACTGATCATGTGGATGATCATACACTGATCACTTTACTGATCAGGCCCTGATCACGCGACTGATCATTCACTGATCACGTGGCTATCATGCACTGATCACGTGACTGCACATGCACTGTTCACGTAATTGTAGGCAATGACCACGTGGCTATCATGCCCTGATCACGTGTCTCTCATGCACGGAACACGTGGCTAATCATACACTGATCACGTGAGTGCCCATGCACGAATCACGTGACTGCACATGCACTGATCACATAATTGAAGGCAATGATAACGTGGCTGTCATGCACGGATCACGTGGCTGATCATACACTGATCACGTGTCTGATCATGCACTAATTTCTTTGCGGATCATGCACTCATCACGTGGCTGATCATGCACTGATCACGTGGCTGATCATACACTGATAAGGTGACTGCACATGCACTGATTCCGTCGCTGATCACACACTGACCACCTGACTGTGCTTGCACTGATCACGTGGCTGGTCATGCACTGATCACGTGGCTGATCACACACTGATTACGTGGCTGATCATGCACTGATCACGTGGCTGATCATACACTGATTACATGACAGATCATGCACTGATCACGTGCCTGATCATGCACTGATCACATGGCTGATCATGCACTGATCACGTGGCTGATCATACTCTGATCACGAAGCTGATCATACACTGACCACGGGACTGTGCATGCACTGATCACTTGGCTGATCATGCACTGATCACGTGGCTGATCATGCACTGATCACGTGGCTGATCATGCACGGATCACGTGGCTGATCATGCACTGATCACGTGTCTGATCATACACTGATCACGTGCCTGATCATGCACTAATCATGTTGTGGATCATGCACTGATCACTTGGCTGATCATATACTGATAACCTGACTGCACATGCACTGATCAAGTCGCTGATCATACAGTGATCACGTAGCTGATCATGCACTGATCACGTGGCAGATCATGCACTGATCACCTGGCTGACCATGCACTGATCACGAAGCTGATCATACACTGATCACGTGACTGTGCTTGCACTGATCACGTGGCTGGTCATGCACTGATCACGTGCCTGATCATGCACTAATCACTTTGTGGATCATGCACTGCTCACGTGGCTGATTACACACTGATTACGTGGCTGATCATACACTCATCACGTGACTGATCATACACTGATCACATGACTGATCATGTACTGATCACGTGCCTGATCATGCAGTGATCACGTGGCTGATCATGCACTGATCACGTGGCTGATCATACACTGATCACGTGGCTGATCATGCACTAATCACGTTGGGGATCATGCACTCATCATGTGGCTGATCATAGACTGATCACGTGGCTGATCATAGAGTAATCACGTTGGGGACGATGCACTCATCACGTCGCTGAACAAACACTGAACACGTGGCTGATCATGCACTGATCACGTTTCTGATCGTACACTGATCACGTGGCTGTGCATGCACTGATCACGCGGCTGATCATACACTGATCACGTGGCTGATCATGCACTAAGTACTTTGCGGATCATTCACTCAGCACGCGGCTGATCATGCACTGATGACTAAGCTGATCATACACTGATCACGTTACTGTGCATGCGCTGATCACGCGGATGATCATGCACTGATCAAGTGGCTGATCATACACTGATCACGTGGCTGATCATGCACTAATTACTTTGCGGATCATGCACTCATCACGTGGCTGATCATGCACTGATCACGAAGCTGATCATACACTGATCACGTGGCTGATCATGCACTGATCACGTGGCTGATTATGCACTGACCACGAAGCTGATCATACAATGATCAGGTGACTGCCCATGCACGAATCACGTGACTGCACATTCACTGATCACATAATTGAAGGCAATGATAACGTGGCTGTCATGCACTGATCACATGGCTGATCATGCACTGTTCATGTGACTAAGCATGCACTGATCACTTTGCTATCATGCATTGATCACTTGGCTATCATGTACTGAACACGTGGCTGATCATACACTGATCACATGACTACACATGCACTGATCACGTGGCTGATCATACAGAGATCAAGTGGCTGATCATGCACTGATTACGTGGCTGATCATGCACTGATCAAATGGCTATCATGCACTGATCCCGTGTCTGATCATGCACTGATCACGTGACTGATCATGCACTAGTCATGTAGTTATCATGCACTGATCCCGTGGCTGATCATACACTGATCACGTGACTGATCATGCACTGATCACATGCCTGATCATGCACTGATCACGTGCCTGATCATGCACTGATCAGGTGACTGATCATGAACTGATCACGTGCCTGATCATGCACTGATCACGTGGCTGATCATGCACTGACCACGAAGCTGATCATACAATGATCAGGTGACTGTGCATGCACTGATTACTTGGCTGACCATGCACTGATCACGAAGCTGATCATGCACTGATAACCTGGCTATCATACAATGATCATGTGCCTGATCATGCATTCTTCACTTGCCTGATCATGCACTGGTCATGTGGCTGATCATGCTCTGATCACGAAGCTGATAATACACTGATCACGTGACTGAGCATGCACTGATCACATGGCTGATCATGCACTGATCAAGTGGCTGATCATGCGCTTATCATGTAGCTAATCATGCACTAATCACGTTTCTTACCATGCACTGATCAGGTGGCTATCATGCACTGATCACGTGGCTGATCATACACTGATCACGTGACTGCCCATGCACTGATCACGTGACAGATCATGCACGGATCACGTGGCTAACATGCACTGATCATGTGACTGTGCATGAACTGATCACGTACCTATTCATGCAATGTTTTCGTGGCTATCATGCACTGATCACGTGGCTGATCGTGCATTGTTCATGTGACTGATTATGCACTGATTACGTAGCTGTCATGCACTGATCACATGACTTCGCATGCCATGATGACGTGACTGATCTTGCACTGATCACGTGCCTATCATGCACTGATCACGTGGCTAATCATACATTGATCATGTAACTAATCATGCACTGATCACGAAGTTGATCATACACTGATAACGTGATGGTGCATGAACTGATCACGTGGCTGAACATGCACTGATCATGTGGCAGATCATGCACTAATCACGTGGTTGATCATACACTAACCACGTGGCTGATCATGCACTAATCACGTGGTTGATCATACACTAACCACGTGGCTGATCATGCACTAATCACGTTGCGGATCTTGCACGGATCACGTGGCTGATCATACACTGATGACGTCGCTGATCATGCATGGATCACGTGGCTGATCATACACTAATCACGAGGCTAATCATGCACTAATCACGTTGCTTATCATGCACTGATCACGTGGCTATCATGCACTGATCACGTGTCTATCAGGCACTGAACACGTGGCTGATCATACACTGATCACGTGACTGCCCATGCACTAATCAGGTGACTGCACATTCACTGATCACGTAATTGAAGGCAATGATAACGTGGCTATAATGCACTGATCACGTGGCTGAGCATGCACTGCTCATGTGACTGAGCATGCACTGATCACATAGATATCATGCACTGATCACTTGTCTATCATGCACTGAACACATGGCTGATCATACAGTGATCACGTGGCTGATCACGCACTGATTACGTGGCTGATCATGCACTGATCACATGCCTATCATACACTGATCCCATGGCTGATCATGCACTGATTTTGAGACTGATCAGGCACTGGTCACGTGGCTATCATGCACTGATCACCTGGCTGATCATACCCTGATCACGTGACTTATCAAGCACTGATCACGTGCCTGATCATGCACTTATGACGTGACTGATCTTGCACTGATCTCGTGACTGATCATGCAGTGATCACGTGGCTGATCATGCACTGATCACGAAGCTGATCATACACTGATCACGTGACTGTGCATGCACTAATCCTGTTGTGGATCATGCACTGATCACTTGGCTGATCATACACTGATCACGTGGCTGATCATGCACTGATCACGTGGCTGATCATGCACTGATCACTTGGCTGATCATACACTGATCACGTGGCTGATCATACTCTGATCACGTGGCTGATCATGCACTGATCACGTTGCTGATCATGCACTGATCACTTGGCTGATCATACACTGATCACGTGGCTGATCATACTCTGATCACGTGGCTGATCATGCACTGATCACGAAGCTGATTATACACTGATCACGTGACTGCATGCACTGATCACTTGACTGTGCATGCACTCATCACTTGGATGATCATGCACTGATATATCGTGTACTGGTCACGTGGCTGATCATGCACTGATCACCTGGCTGATCATGCACTGATAAGCTGGCTATCATACACTAATCATGTGACTGATCATTCACACTACGCGTGCCTGATCATGAACTGTTCAAGTGGCTGATCATGCTCTGATCACGAAGCTGATCATACACTGACCACCTGACTGTGCTTGCACTGATCACGTGGCTGGTCATACACTGATCACGTGGTTGATCATGCACTAATCACCTTGTGGCTCATGCACTGATCACGTGGCTGATCACACACTGATTACGTGGCTGATCATGCACTGATCACGTGGCTGATCATACACTGATCACATGACTGATCATGCACTGATCACGTGCCTGAACATGCACTGATCACGTGGCTGATCATGCACTAATTACTTTGCAGATCATGCACTCATCACGTGGCTGATCATGCACTGATCACGTGGCTGATCATACACTGATAACCTGACTGCACATGCACTGATCGCGTCGCTGATCATACACTGACCACCTGACTGTGCTTGCACTGATCACGTGGCTGGTTATGCACTGATCACGTGGCTGATCACACACTGATTACGTGGCTGATCATGCACTGATCACGTGGCTGATCATACACTGATCACATGACAGATCATGCACTGATCACGTGCCTGATCATGCACTGATCACGTGGCTGATCATGCACTGATCACAAAGCTGATCATACACTGATCCCGTGACTGTGCATGCACTGACCACGCGGCTGATCCTGCACTGATCACGTGGCTGATCATACACTGATCACGTGGCTGATCACGCACTGATAACCTGACTATCATACACTTATCACGTGACTGATCATGCACTCTTCACGTGCCTGATCATGCACTGATCACGCGGCTGATCCTGCACTGATCACGTGGCTGATCATACACTCATCACGTGGCTGAACATGCAGTAATCACGTTGGGGATCATGGACTAATCACGTCGCAGAACATACACTGAACACGTGGTTGATCATGCACTGATCACGTGTCTGATCGTACACTGATCACGTGGCTGATCATTCACTAATCAGGTTAGGGATCATGCACTCATCACATGGCTGATCTTACACTGATCACGTGGCTGATCATGCACTAATCACGTTGCTTATCATGCACTGATCAGGTTCCTATCATGCAGTGATCACGTGGCTTATCATAAACTGATCATGTGACTGCCCATTCACTTATCCTGTAACTGATCATGCACTGATCATGTAACTGAGCATGCACCGATCATGTACCTATCATGCACTGATCACGTGGCTGTTCATACACTGATAACCTGACTGCACATGCACTGATCACGTCGCTGATCATACAGTGATCACCTAGGTGATCATGCACTGATCACGTGGCAGTTCATGCACTGATCACTAGGCTGATCATGCACTGATAATCTGACTATCATACACTGATCATGTGACTGATCATGCACTCTTCACGTGCCTGTTCATGCACTGATTACGAAGCTGATCATACACTGATCACGTGTCTGTGCATTCACTGATCACGTGGCTGATCATGCACTAATCAGGTTAGGGATCATGCACTCATCACATGGCTGAACTTACACTGATCACGTGGCTGATCATGCACTAATCACGTTGCTTATCATGCACTGATCAGGTTCCTATCATGCAGTGATCACGTGGCTTATCATAAACTGATCATGTGACTGCCCATTCACTTATCCTGTAACTGATCATGCACTGATCATGTAACTGAGCATGCACCGATCATGTACCTATCATGCACTGATCACGTGGCTGTTCATACAGTGATAACCTGACTGCACATGCACTGATCACGTCGATGATCATACAGTGATCACGTAGCTGATCATGCACTGATCACGTGGCAGTTCATGCACTGATCACTAGGCTGATCATGCACTGATAATCTGACTATCATACACTGATCATGTGACTGATCATGCACTCTTCACGTGCCTGATCATGCACTGATCACGAAGCTGGTCATACACTGATCACGTGACTGTGCTTGCACTGATCCCGTGGCTGGTCATGCACTGATCACGTGGCTGATCATGCACTGATCTGGTGGCTATCATTCATTGATCACGTGGTTGAACATACCCCGATCTCGTGACTGATCATGCACTGATCCGTGGATATCATGCACTGATCAAGTGGCTGATCATGCACTGATCACCTGGCTGATCATGCACTGATAACCCGGGTATCATACAGTAATCACGTGACTGATCATGCACATTTCGCGTGCCTGATCATGAACTAATCAAGTGGCTGATCATGCACTCATCACGAAGCTGATCATACACTGACCACCTGACTGTGCTTGCACTGATCACGTGGCTGGTCATGCACTGATCACGTGGCTGATCATGCACTAATCATGTTGTGGATCATGCACTGATCACGTGGCTGATCACACACTGATTACGTGGCTGATCATGCACTGATCACGTGGCTGATCATACACTGATCACATGACTGATCATGCACTGATCACGTGCCTGAACATTCACTGATCACGTGGCTGATCATGCACTAATTACTTTGCAGATCATGCACTCATCACGTAGCTGATCATGCACTGATCACGTGGCTGATCATACACTGATCACATGACTGATCACGCACTGATCACGTGCCTGAACATGCACTGATCACGTGGCTGATCATGCACTAATTACTTTGCAGATCATGCACTCATCACGTAGCTGATCATGCACTGATCACGTGGCTGATCATACACTGATCACTTGGCTGATCATACACTGATCACGTGGCTGATCACGCACTGATCACGTGGCTGATCATGCACTGATCACGTGGCTGATCATGCACTGATCTCTTGGCTGATCATACACTGATCACGTGGCTGATCATACTCTGATCACGTGGCTGATCATGCATTGATCAGGTGGCTGATCATGTACTGATCACTTGGCTGATCATACACTGATCAAGTGGCTGATCATACTCTGATCACGTGGCTGATCATGCACTGATCACGTGGCTTATCATACTCTGATCACGAAGCTGATTATACACTGATCACGTGAGTGCATGCACTGATCACTTGACTGTGCATGCACTGATCACGTGGATGATCATGCACTGATTAATCGTGTACTGGTCACGTGGCTATTCTGCAATGATCACGTGGCTGATCATACACTGATCACGTGACTGATCATGCACAGATCACCTGGCTATCATGCACTGATCACTTGATTGTGCATGCAAAAATCACGTGGATGATCATGCACTTATCACGTGGCTCATCATGCACTAATCACATGGCTGATCTTGAACTGATCACGTGACTTAGCATGCATTGATCTCGTGTCTGAATGGTGCTGATCACGTGGCTCTCATGGACTGATGATGTGCCTCAGGAGGCAATAACCAAAGAGCCGAGCAGGCACGAATCACACAATCAGCAGGCAATAATCATGGACCTCAGCTGTGATGAATGATGCTGCTCAGCTGGCAAACATCAAGCAACTGAATACGCAGGAATCAGATGGCTCAGCTGGCAATTGTCAAGCAGATGAGCAGGCAGGAATCACGCAGCTCAGCTGGCAATTGTCAAGCAGCTCAGCAGAGAGGCATCACGCAGCTCAGTAGGTCCTGGTCATGTCACTCAGCAGGCACTGTTCACGTGGCTGATCATACACTGATCACGTGACTGATCATGCACTGATCACGTGACTGATCATGCACTGATCTGTTGGCTATCATTCATTGATCACGTGGTTGATCATACCCCGATCACGTGACTCATCATGCACTGATCACGTGGATATCATGCACTGATCACGTGGCTGATCATGCACTGATCACGTGGCTGATCATACACTGATCACGTGGCTGATCATGCACTGGTCACGTGGCTGATCATACACTGATCACGTGGCTGATCATGCACTAATCACGTTGGGGATCATGCACTCATAACGTGGCGGATCATACACTCATCACGTGGCTGATCATGCAGTAATCACGTTGGGGATCATGCAATCATCACGTCGCTGAACATACACTGAACACGTGGTTGATCATGCACTGATCACGTGTCAGATCGTACACTGATCACGTGGCTGATCATGCACTGATAACCTGACTATCATACACTGATAACGTGACTGATCATGCACTCTTCACGTGCCTGATCATGCACTGATCACGTGGCTGATCATGCACTGATCACGAAGCTGATCATACACTGATCACGTGACTGTGCTTGCACTGATCACGTGGCTGGTCATGCACTGATCACGTGGCTAATCATGCACTAATCACGTTGTGGATCATGCACTGATCACGTGGCTGATCACACACTGATTAGGTGGCTGATCATGCACTGATCACATGACTGATCATGCACTGATCACGTGCCTGATCATGCAGTGCTCACGTGGCTGATCATGCACTGATCACGTGGCTGATCATGCACTGATCACGTGGCTGATCATGGACTAATCAAGTTGGGGATCATGCACTCATCATGTGGCTGATCATACACTGATCACGTGGCTGATCATGCACTAATCACGTTGCTTATCATGCACTGATCAGGTTCCTATCATGCACTGATCACGTGGCTGATCATAAACTGATCACGTGACTGCCCATTCACTGATCCTGTAACTGATCATGCACTGATCATGTAACTGAGCATGCACCGATCATGTACCTCTCAGGCATTGATCACTTGGGTATCATGCACTGATCACGTGGCTGATCATGCACTGATAACCTGACTGCACATGCACTGATCACGTGGCAGATCATGCACTGATCACGTGGCTGACCATGCACTGATCACGAAGCTGATCATACACTGATCACGTGACTGTGCTTGCACTGATCACGTGGCTGGTCATGCACTGATCACGTGGCTCATCATGCACTGATCACGTGGCGGATCACACACTGATACCGTGGCTGATCATGCACTGATCACGTGGCTGATCATACACTGATCAAATGACTGATCATGCACTGATCACGTGCCTGAAGATGCACTGATCACGTGGCTGATCATGCACTAATTACTTTGCAGATAATGCACTGATCACGTGGCTGATCATGCACTAATCACGTTGGGGATAATGCACTCATCCTGTGGCTGATAATACACTGGTCACGGGGCTGAACATAGAGTAATCACGTTGGGGACCATGCACTCATCACGTCGCTGAACAAACGCTGAACACGTGTCTGATCATGCACTGATCACGTGGCTGATCATGCACTGATCACGTGGCTGATCATACTCTGATCACGAAGCTGATCATACACTGACCACGGGACTGTGCATGCACTTCTCAGTTGGCTGATCATGCACTGATCAAGTTGCTGATCATGCACTAATCACGTGGCTGATCATACATTGATCACGTGGCTAATCATGCACTAATCAGGTTAGGGATCATGCACTCATCACATGGCTGATCTTACACTGATCACGTGGCTGATCATGCACTGATCACATGTCTGATCATACACTGATCACGTGGCTGATCATGCACTAATCACGTTGCTTATCATGCACTGATCAGGTTCCTATCATGCACTGATCACGTGGCTGATCATAAACTGATCACGTGACAGCCCATTCTCTTATCCTGTAACTGATCATGCACCGATCATGTACCTATCATGCAGTGATCACGTGGCTGATCATACACTGATAACCTGACTGCACATGCACTGATCACGTCGCTGATCATACAGTGATCACGTAGGTGATTGTGCACTGGTCACGTGGCAGTTCATGCACTGATCACTAGGCTGATCATGCACTGATAATCTGACTATCATACACTGATCACGTGACTGATCATGCAATCTTCACGTGCCTGATCATGCACTGATCACGTGGCTGATCATGCACTGATCACGAAGCTGATCATACACTGATCACGTGACTGTGCTTGCACTGATCACGTGGCTGGTCATGCACTGATCACGTGGCTCATCATGCACTGATCACATGACTGATCATGCACTGATCACGTGCCTGAACATGCACTGATCACGTGGCTGATCATGCACTAATTACTTTGCAGATCATGCACTCATCACGTAGCTGATCATGCACTGATCACGTGGCTGATCATACACTGATCACATGACTGATCACGCACTGATCACGTGCCTGAACATGCACTGATCACGTGGCTGATCATGCACTAATTACTTTGCAGATCATGCACTCATCACGTAGCTGATCATGCACTGATCACGTGGCTGATCATACACTGATCACTTGGCTGATCATACACTGATCACGTGGCTGATCACGCACTGATCACGTGGCTGATCATGCACTGATCACGTGGCTGATCATGCACTGATCTCTTGGCTGATCATACACTGATCACGTGGCTGATCATACTCTGATCACGTGGCTGATCATGCATTGATCAGGTGGCTGATCATGTACTGATCACTTGGCTGATCATACACTGATCAAGTGGCTGATCATACTCTGATCACGTGGCTGATCATGCACTCTTCACGTGCCTGTTCATGCACTGATTACGAAGCTGATTATACACTGATCACGTGAGTGCATGCACTGATCACTTGACTGTGCATGCACTGATCACGTGGATGATCATGCACTGATTAACCGTGTACTGGTCACGTGGCTATTCTGCAATGATCACGTGGCTGATCATACACTGATCACGTGACTGATCATGCACAGATCACCTGGCTATCATGCACTGATCACTTGATTGTGCATGCAAAAATCACGTGGATGATCATGCACTTATCACGTGGCTCATCATGCACTAATCACATGGCTGATCTTGAACTGATCACGTGACTTAGCATGCATTGATCTCGTGTCTGAATGGTGCTGATCATGTGACTGATCATGAGCTGATCACGTGGCTATCATGGACTGATGATGTGCCTCAGGAGGCAATAACCAAAGAGCCGAGCAGGCACGAATCACACAATCAGCAGGCAATAATCATGGACCTCAGCTGTGATGAATGATGCTGCTCAGCTGGCAAACATCAAGCAACTGAATACGCAGGAATCAGATGGCTCAGCTGGCAATTGTCAAGCAGATGAGCAGGCAGGAATCACGCAGCTCAGCTGGCAATTGTCAAGCAGCTCAGCAGAGAGGCATCACGCAGCTCAGTAGGTCCTGGTCATGTCACTCAGCAGGCACTGTTCACGTGGCTGATCATACACTGATCACGTGACTGATCATGCACTGATCACGTGACTGATCATGCACTGATCTGTTGGCTATCATTCATTGATCACGTGGTTGATCATACCCCGATCACGTGACTCATCATGCACTGATCACGTGGATATCATGCACTGATCACGTGGCTGATCATGCACTGATCACGTGGCTGATCATACACTGATCACGTGGCTGATCATGCACTGGTCACGTGGCTGATCATACACTGATCACGTGGCTGATCATGCACTAATCACGTTGGGGATCATGCACTCATAACGTGGCGGATCATACACTCATCACGTGGCTGATCATGCAGTAATCACGTTGGGGATCATGCAATCATCACGTCGCTGAACATACACTGAACACGTGGTTGATCATGCACTGATCACGTGTCAGATCGTACACTGATCACGTGGCTGATCATGCACTGATAACCTGACTATCATACACTGATCACGTGACTGATCATGCACTCTTCACGTGCCTGATCATGCACTGATCACGTGGCTGATCATGCACTGATCACGAAGCTGATCATACACTGATCACGTGACTGTGCTTGCACTGATCACGTGGCTGGTCATGCACTGATCACGTGGCTAATCATGCACTAATCACGTTGTGGATCATGCACTGATCACGTGGCTGATCACACACTGATTAGGTGGCTGATCATGCACTGATCACATGACTGATCATGCACTGATCACGTGCCTGATCATGCAGTGCTCACGTGGCTGATCATGCACTGATCACGTGGCTGATCATGCACTGATCACGTGGCTGATCATGGACTAATCAAGTTGGGGATCATGCACTCATCATGTGGCTGATCATACACTGATCACGTGGCTGATCATGCACTAATCACGTTGCTTATCATGCACTGATCAGGTTCCTATCATGCACTGATCACGTGGCTGATCATAAACTGATCACGTGACTGCCCATTCACTGATCCTGTAACTGATCATGCACTGATCATGTAACTGAGCATGCACCGATCATGTACCTCTCAGGCATTGATCACTTGGGTATCATGCACTGATCACGTGGCTGATCATGCACTGATAACCTGACTGCACATGCACTGATCACGTGGCAGATCATGCACTGATCACGTGGCTGACCATGCACTGATCACGAAGCTGATCATACACTGATCACGTGACTGTGCTTGCACTGATCACGTGGCTGGTCATGCACTGATCACGTGGCTCATCATGCACTGATCACGTGGCGGATCACACACTGATACCGTGGCTGATCATGCACTGATCACGTGGCTGATCATACACTGATCAAATGACTGATCATGCACTGATCACGTGCCTGAAGATGCACTGATCACGTGGCTGATCATGCACTAATTACTTTGCAGATAATGCACTGATCACGTGGCTGATCATGCACTAATCACGTTGGGGATAATGCACTCATCCTGTGGCTGATAATACACTGGTCACGGGGCTGAACATAGAGTAATCACGTTGGGGGACCATGCACTCATCACGTCGCTGAACAAACGCTGAACACGTGTCTGATCATGCACTGATCACGTGGCTGATCATGCACTGATCACGTGGCTGATCATACTCTGATCACGAAGCTGATCATACACTGACCACGGGACTGTGCATGCACTTCTCAGTTGGCTGATCATGCACTGATCAAGTTGCTGATCATGCACTAATCACGTGGCTGATCATACATTGATCACGTGGCTAATCATGCACTAATCAGGTTAGGGATCATGCACTCATCACATGGCTGATCTTACACTGATCACGTGGCTGATCATGCACTGATCACATGTCTGATCATACACTGATCACGTGGCTGATCATGCACTAATCACGTTGCTTATCATGCACTGATCAGGTTCCTATCATGCACTGATCACGTGGCTGATCATAAACTGATCACGTGACAGCCCATTCTCTTATCCTGTAACTGATCATGCACCGATCATGTACCTATCATGCAGTGATCACGTGGCTGATCATACACTGATAACCTGACTGCACATGCACTGATCACGTCGCTGATCATACAGTGATCACGTAGGTGATTGTGCACTGGTCACGTGGCAGTTCATGCACTGATCACTAGGCTGATCATGCACTGATAATCTGACTATCATACACTGATCACGTGACTGATCATGCAATCTTCACGTGCCTGATCATGCACTGATCACGTGGCTGATCATGCACTGATCACGAAGCTGATCATACACTGATCACGTGACTGTGCTTGCACTGATCACGTGGCTGGTCATGCACTGATCACGTGGCTCATCATGCACTGATCTGGTGGCTATCATTCATTGATCACGTGGTTGAACATACCCCGATCTCGTGACTGATCATGCACTGATCACGTGGATATCATGCACTGATCATGTGGCTGATCATGCACTGATCACCTGGCTGATCATGCACTGATAACCCGGGTATCATACACTAATCACGTGACTGATCATGCACATTTCACGTGCCTGATCATGAACTGATCAAGTGGCTGATCATGCACTGATCACGAAGCTGATCATACACTGACCACCTGACTGTGCTTGCACTGATCACGTGGCTGGTCATGCACTGATCACGTGGCTGATCACACACTGATTACGTGGCTGATCATGCACTGATCACGTGGCTGATCATACACTGATCACATGACTGATCATGCACTGATCACGTGCCTGAACATGCACTGATCACGTGGCTGATCATGCACTAATTACTTTGCAGATCATGCACTCATCACGTAGCTGATCATGCACTGATCACGTGGCTGATCATACACTGATCACATGACTGATCACGCACTGAGCACGTGCCTGAACATGCACTGATCACGTGGCTGATCATGCACTAATTACTTTGCAGATCATGCACTCATCACGTGGCTGATCATACACTGATCACGTGCTTAATCATGCACTAATCATGTTGTGGATCATGCACTGATCACTTGGCTGATCATACACTGATCACGTGGCTGATCATACTCTGATCACGTGGCTGATCATGCACTGATCACGTGGCTGATCATGCACTGATCTCTTGGCTGATCATACACTGATCACGTGGCTGATCATACTCTGATCACGTGGCTGATCATGCATTGATCAGGTGGCTGATCATGTACTGATCACTTGGCTGATCATACACTGATCAAGTGGCTGATCATACTCTGATCACGTGGCTGATCATGCACTGATCACGTGGCTTATCATACTCTGATCACGAAGCTGATTATACACTGATCACGTGAGTGCATGCACTGATCACTTGACTGTGCATGCACTGATCACGTGGATGATCATGCACTGATTAATCGTGTACTGGTCACGTGGCTATTCTGCAATGATCACGTGGCTGATCATACACTGATCACGTGACTGATCATGCACAGATCACCTGGCTATCATGCACTGATCACTTGATTGTGCATGCAAAAATCACGTGGATGATCATGCACTTATCACGTGGCTCATCATGCACTAATCACATGGCTGATCTTGAACTGATCACGTGACTTAGCATGCATTGATCTCGTGTCTGAATGGTGCTGATCATGTGACTGATCATGAGCTGATCACGTGGCTATCATGGACTGATGATGTGCCTCAGGAGGCAATAACCAAAGAGCCGAGCAGGCACGAATCACACAATCAGCAGGCAATAATCATGGACCTCAGCTGTGATGAATGATGCTGCTCAGCTGGCAAACATCAAGCAACTGAATACGCAGGAATCAGATGGCTCAGCTGGCAATTGTCAAGCAGATGAGCAGGCAGGAATCACGCAGCTCAGCTGGCAATTGTCAAGCAGCTCAGCAGAGAGGCATCACGCAGCTCAGTAAGTCCTGGTCATGTCACTCAGCAGGCACTGTTCACGTGGCTGATCATACACTGATCATGTGACTGATCATGCACTGATCACGTGACTGATCATGCACTGATCACGTGGATATCATGCACTGATCACGTGGCTGATCATGCACTGATCACGTGGCTGATCATACACTGATCAAATGACTGATCATGCACTGATCACGTGCCTGAAGATGCACTGATCACGTGGCTGATCATGCACTAATTACTTTGCAGATAATGCACTGATCACGTGGCTGATCATGCACTAATCACGTTGGGGATAATGCACTCATCCTGTGGCTGATAATACACTGGTCACGGGGCTGAACATAGAGTAATCACGTTGGGGACCATGCACTCATCACGTCGCTGAACAAACGCTGAACACGTGTCTGATCATGCACTGATCACGTGGCTGATCATGCACTGATCACGTGGCTGATCATACTCTGATCACGAAGCTGATCATACACTGACCACGGGACTGTGCATGCACTTCTCAGTTGGCTGATCATGCACTGATCAAGTTGCTGATCATGCACTAATCACGTGGCTGATCATACATTGATCACGTGGCTAATCATGCACTAATCAGGTTAGGGATCATGCACTCATCACATGGCTGATCTTACACTGATCACGTGGCTGATCATGCACTGATCACATGTCTGATCATACACTGATCACGTGGCTGATCATGCACTAATCACGTTGCTTATCATGCACTGATCAGGTTACTATCATGCACTGATCACGTGGCTGATCATAAACTGATCACGTGACAGCCCATTCTCTTATCCTGTAACTGATCATGCACCGATCATGTACCTATCATGCAGTGATCACGTGGCTGATCATACACTGATAACCTGACTGCACATGCACTGATCACGTCGCTGATCATACAGTGATCACGTAGGTGATCGTGCACTGGTCACGTGGCAGTTCATGCACTGATCACTAGGCTGATCATGCACTGATAATCTGACTATCATACACTGATCACGTGACTGATCATGCAATCTTCACGTGCCTGATCATGCACTGATCACGAAGCTGATCATACACTGATCACGTGACTGTGCTTGCACTGATCACGTGGCTGGTCATGCACTGATCACGTGGCTGATCATGCACTGATCTGGTGGCTATCATTCATTGATCACGTGGTTGAACATACCCCGATCTCGTGACTGATCATGCACTGATCACGTGGATATCATGCACTGATCATGTGGCTGATCATGCACTGATCACCTGGCTGATCATGCACTGATAACCCGGGTATCATACACTAATCACGTGACTGATCATGCACATTTCACGTGCCTGATCATGAACTGATCAAGTGGCTGATCATGCACTGATCACGAAGCTGATCATACACTGACCACCTGACTGTGCTTGCACTGATCACGTGGCTGGTCATGCACTGATCACGTGGCTGATCACACACTGATTACGTGGCTGATCATGCACTGATAACGTGGCTGATCATACACTGATCACATGACTGATCATGCACTGATCACGTGCCTGAACATGCACTGATCACGTGGCTGATCATGCACTAATTACTTTTCCGATCATGCACTCATCACGTGGCTCATCATGCACTGATCCCGTGTCTGATCATGCACTGATCACGTGACTGATCATGCACTAGTCATGTAGTTATCATGCACTGATCACGTGGCTGATCATACACTGATCACGTGACTGATCATGCACTGATCAAATGCCTGATCATGCACTGATCACGTGCCTGATCATGCACTCATCAGGTGACTGATCATGAACTGATCACGTGCCTGATCATGCACTGATCACGTGGCTGATCATGCACTGACCACGAAGCTGATCATACAATGATCAGTTGACTGTGCATGCACTGATTACTTGGCTGACAATGCACTGATCATGAAGCTGATCATGCACTGATAACCTGGCTATCATACAATGATCATGTGCCTGATCATGCATTCTTCACCTGCTTGATCATGCACTGATCATGTGGCTGATCATGCTCTGATCACGAAGCTGATAATACACTGATCACGTGACTGAGCATGCACTGATCACATGGCTGATCATGCACTGATCAAGTGGCTGATCATGCGCTGATCATGTAGCTAAACATGCACTAATCACGTTGCTTACCATGCACTGATCAGGTGGCTATCATGCACTGATCACGTGGCTGATCATACACTGACTGCCCATACACTGATCACGTGACTGATCATGCACGGATCACGTGGCTATCATGCACTGATCACGTGACTGCGCCTGAACTGATCACGCACCTGTTCATGCAATGTTTTCGTGGCTATCATGCACTGATCACATGACTTCGCATGCCAGGATCACGTGACTGATCATGCACTGATCACGTGGCTAATCATACATTGATCATGTAACTAATCATGCACTGATCACGAAGTTGATCATACACTGATCACATGACGGTGCATGCACTGATCACGTGGCTGATCATGCACTGATCATGTGGCAGATCATGCACTAATCACGTGGTTGATCATACACTAACCACGTGGCTGATCTTGCACTAATCATGTTGCGGATCTTGCACTTCTCACGTGGCTGATCATACACTGATAACGTTGCTGATCATGCATGGATCACGTTGCTGATCATACACTAATCACGTGGCTAATCATGCACTAATCACGTTGCTTATCATGCAATGATCACGTGGCTATCATGCACTGATCACGTGTCTATCATGCACTGAACACGTGGCTGATCATACACTGATCACGTGACTGCCCATGCACTAATCAGGTGACTGCACATTCACTGATCATGTAATTGAAGGCAATGATAACGTGGCTATAATGCACTGATCACGTGGCTGACCATGCACTGCTCATGTGACTGAGCATGCACTGATCACGTAGATATCATGCACTGATCACTTGTCTATCAAGCAGTGAACACATGGATCATCATACACTGATCACGTGACTGCACATGCACTGATCACGTGGCTGATCATACAGTGATCACGTGGCTGATCACGCACTGATTACGTGGCTAATCATGCACTGATCACGCAGCTATCATGCACTGATCACATGCCTATCATGCACTGATCCCATGGCTGATCATGCACTGATTTCGAGACTGATCAGGCACTGGTCATGTGGCTATCATGCACTGATCACCTGGCTCATCATACCCTGATCACGTGACTTATCAAGCACTGATCACGTACCTGATCATGCACTTATCACGTGACTGCTCTTGCACTGATCTCGTGACTGATCATGAACTGATCACGTGGCTGATCATGCACTGATCACGAAGCTGATCATACACTGATCACTTGACTGTGCATGCACTGATCACATGGCTGATCATGCACTGATCACGTGGCTGATCATGCACTGATCACGTGACTGACCATGGACTGATCATGAAGCTGATCATACACTGATCACGTGACTGTGCAGGCACTGATGACATGGCTGATCATGCACTGATCACGTGACTGTGCATGCACTGATCACATGGCTGATCATGCACTTATCACGTGGCTGACCATGCACTGATCACGTGGCTGATCATGCACTGATCATGTGGCAGATCATGCACTGATCACGTGGTTAATCATACACTAACCACGTGGCTGATCATGCTCTAATCACGTTGCGGATCATGCACTGATCACATGGCTGATCATACACTGATCACGTCGCTGATCATGAACTGATCACGTGACTTAGCATGCAGTGATCTCGTGTCTGAATGGTGCTGATCATGTGACTAATCAAGAACTGATCACGTGGTTATAATGCACTGATCATGTGGATGATCATACACTGATCACTTTACTGATCAGGCCCTGATCACGTGACTGATCATTCACTGATCACGTGGCTATCATGCACTGATCACGTGACTGCACATGCACTGTTCACGTAATTATAGGCAATGACCACGTGGCTATCATGCCCTGATCACGTGTCTATCATGCACTGAACACGTTGCTGATCATACACTGATCACGTGAGTGCCCATTCATGAATCACGTGACTGCACATTCACTGGTCACATAATTGAAGGCAATGATAACGTGGCTGTCATGCACTGATCACGTGGCTGATCATGCACTGCTCATGTGACTGAGCATGCACTGATCACTTAGCTATCAGGCATTGATCACTTGGCTATCATGTACTGAACACGTGGCTTTTCATACACTGATCACATGACTACACATGCACCGATCACGTGGCTGATCATACAGAGATCAAGTGGCTGATCATGCACTGATTACGTGGATGATCATGCACTGATCACGTAGCTATCATGCACTGATCAAATGGCTATCATGCACTGATCCCGTGTCTGATCATGCACTGATCACGTGACTGATCATGCACTAGTCATGTAGTTACCATGCACTGATCACGTGGCTGATCATACACTGATCACGTGACTGATCATGCACTGATCACATGCCTGATCATTCACTGATCACGTGCCTGCTCATGCACTGATCAGGTGACTGATTATGCACTGATCACGTGCCTGATCATGCACTGATCACGTGGCTGATCATGCACTGACCACGAAGCTGATCATACAATGATCAGGTGACTGTGCATGCACTGATTACTTGGCTGACCATGCACTGATCATGAAGCTGATCATGCACTGATAACCTGGCTATCATACAATGATCATGTGCCTGATCATGCATTCTTCACGTGCCTGATCATGCACTGATCATGTGGCTGATCATGCTCTGATCACGAAGCTGATAATACACTGATCACGTGACTGAGCATGCACTGATCACATGGCTGATCATGCACTGATCAAGTGGCTGATCATGCGCTGATCATGTAGCTAAACATGCACTAATCACGTTGCTTACCATGCACTGATCAGGTGGCTATCATGCACTGATCACGTGGCTGATCATACACTGACTGCCCATACACTGATCACGTGACTGATCATGCACGGATCACGTGGCTATCATGCACTGATCACGTGACTTCGCATGAACTGATCACGTACCTGTTCATGCAATGTTTTCGTGGCTATCATGCACTGATCACGTGGCTGATCATGCATTGTTCATGTGACTGATTATGCACTCATTACGTAGCTGTCATGCACTGATCACATGACTTCGCATGCCATGATCACGTGACTGATCATGCACTGATCACGTGGCTAATCATACATTGATCATGTAACTAATCATGCACTGATCACGAAGTTGATCATACACTGATCACATGACGGTGCATGCACTGATCACGTGGCTGATCATGCACTGATCATGTGGCTGATCATGCACTAATCACGTTGCAGATCTTGCACTGCTCACGTGGCTGATCATACACTGATGACGTCGCTGATCATGCATGTATCACGTGGCTGATCATACACTAATCACGTGGCTAATCATGCACTAATCACTTTGCTTATCATGCACTGATTACGTGGCTATCATGCACTGATCACGTGTCTATCATGAACTGAACACGTGGCTGATCATACACTGATCACGTGACTGCCCATGCACTAATCAGTTGACTGCACATTCACTGATCACGTAATTGAAGGCAATGATAACGTGGCTATAATGCACTGATCACGTGGCTGAGCAGGCACTGTTCATGTGACTGAGCATGCACTGATCACGCAGATATCATGCACTGATCACTTTTCTATCAAGCAGTGAACACATGGATGATCATACACTGATCACGTGACTGCACATGCACTGATCACGTGGCTGATCATACAGTGATCACGTGGCTGATCACGCACTGATTACGTGGCTGATCATGCACTGATCACGTAGCTATCATGCACCGATCACCTGGCTGATCATACCCTGATCACGTGACTTATCAAGCACTGATCACGTGCCTGATCATGCACTTATCACGTGACTGATCTTGCACTGATCACATGACTGATCATGAACTGATCACGTGGCTGATCATGCACTGATCACGAAGCTGATCATACACTGATCACGTGACTGTGCATGCACTGATCACATGGCTGATCATGCACTGATCATGTGGCTGATCATGCACTGATCACGTGACTGACCATGGACTGATCATGAAGCTGATCATACACTGATATCGTGACTCTGCATGCACTGATCACATGGGAGATCATGCTCTGATCACATGGCTGATCATACACTGATCACGTGGCTGATCATACTCTGATCACGTGGCTGATCATGCACTGATCACGTGGCTGATCATACTCTGATCTCGAAGCTGATCATACACTGACCATGGGACTGTTCATGCACTGATCACTTGGCTGATCATGCACTGTTCACGTTGGTGATCATGCACGGATCACGTGGCTGATCATGCACTGATCACGTGGCTGATCATACACTGATCACGTGCCTGATCATGCACTAATAATGTTGTGGATCATGCACTGATCACGTGGCTGATCATACACTGATCACGTGGCTGATCATAGAGTAATCACTTTGGGGACCATGCACTCATCACTTCGCTGAACAAACACTGAACACGTGGCTGATCATACACTGATCACGTGTCTGATCATGCACTAATTTCTTTGCGTTTCATGCACTCATCACTTGGCGGATCATGCACTGATCACGTGTCTGATCGTACACTGATCACGTGGCTTTGCATACACTGATCACGTGGCTGATCATGCACTGATCACGTGGCTGATCATACACTGATCACGTGGCTGATCATGCACTAATTACTTTGCGGATCATGCACTCATCACGTGGCTGATCATGCACTGATCACGTAGCTGATCATACACTGATAACGTGACTGCACATGCACTGATCCCGTCGCTGATCATACACTGACACCTGACTGTGGTTGCACTGATCACGTGACTGCTCATGCACTGATCACCTGGCTGATCATACCCTGATCACGTGACTTATGAAGCACTGATCAAGTGCCTGATCATGCACTTATCACCTGACTGATCTTGCACTGATCTCGTGACTGCTCATGAACTGATCACGTGGCTGATCATGCACTGATCACGAAGCTGATCATACACTGATCACGTGACTGTGCATGCACTGATCACATGGCTGATCATGCACTGATCACGTGGCTGAAAATGCACTGATCAGGTGGCTGATCATGGACTGATAATGAAGCTGATCATACACTGATCACGTGACTCTGCATGCACTGATCACATGGGAGATCATGCTCTGATCACTTGGCTGATCATGCACTGATCATGTGGCAGATCATGCACTGATCATGTGGTTAATCATACACTAACCACGTGGCTGTTCATGCACTAATCACGTTGTGGATCATGCACTGATCACATGGCTGATCATGCACTGATCACTTCGCTGATCATGAACTGATCACGTGACTTAGCATGCAGTGATCTCGTGTCTGAATGGTGCTGATCATGTGACTAATCAAGAACTGATCACGTGGCTATAATGCACTGATCATGTGGATGATCATACACTGATCACTTTACTGATCAGGCCCTGATCACGTGACTGATTATTCACTGATCACGTGGCAATCATGCACTGACCACGTGACTGCACATGCACTGTTCACGTAATTGTAGGCAATGATCACGTGACTATCATGCCCTGATCACGTGTCTCTCATGCACTGAACACGTGGCTGATCAGCACTGATCACGTGAGTGCCCATGCACGAATCACGTGACTGCACATTCACTGATCACATAATTGAAGGCAATGATAACGTGGCTGTCATGCACTGATCACGTGGCTGATCATGCACTGCTCATGTGACTGAGCATGCACTGATCACTTAGCTATCATGCATTGATCAATTGGCTATCATGTACTGAACACGTGGCTGATCATACACTGATCACATGACTACACATGCACTGATCACGTGGCTGATCATACAGAGATCAAGTGGCTGATCATGCACTGATAACGTGGCTGATCATGCACTGATCACGTAGCTATCATGCACTGATCAAATGGCTATCATGCACTGATCCCGTGTCTGATCATGCACAGATCACGTGACTGATCATGCACTAGTCATGTAGTTATCATGCACTGATCATGTGGCTGATCATACACTGATCACATGATTGATCATGCACTGATCACCTGGCTGATCATGCACTGATAACCTGGCTATCATCCACTGATCAAGTGACTGATCATGCACTCTTCATGTGGCTGATCATGCTCTGATCACGTGGCTGATCATGCACTGATCACGTGGCTGATCACACACTGATTACGTGGCTGATCATGCACTGATTACGTGGCTGATCATACACTGATCACATGACTGATCATGCACTGATCACGTGCCTGATCATGCACTGATCACGTGGCTGATCATGCACTAATTCCTTTGCAGTTCATGTACTCATCACTTGGCTGATCATGCACTGATCACGTGGCTGATCATACACTGATCACGTGGCTGATCATGCAGTAATCACGTTGGAGATCATGCACTCATCACGTCGCTGAACATACACCGAACACGTGGCTGATCATGCACTTATCACGTTGCTTATCATGCACTGATCAGGTTCCTATCATGCACTAATCACGTGGCTGATCATAAACTGATCACGTGACTGCCCATGCACTGATACTGTAACTGATCATGCACTGATAGTGTAACTGAGCATGCACCGATCATGTACCTATCATGCATTGATCACTTGGCTATCATGCACTGATCACGTGGCTGATCATGCACTGATCAAGTGGCTGATCATGCGCTGATCATGTAGCTAATCATGCACTAATCACGTTGCTTACCATGCACTGATCAGGTGGCTATCATGCACTGATCACGTGGCTGATCATACACTGATCACGTGACGGCCCATGCACTGATCACGTGACAGATCATGCACGGATCACGTGGCTATCATGCACTGATCACGTGACTGCGCATGAACTGATCACGTACCTGTTCATGCAATGTTTTCGTGGCTATCATGCACTGATCACGTGGCTGATCATGCATTGTTCATGTGACTGATTATGCGCTGATTACGTTGCTGACATGCACTGATCACATGACTTCGCATGCCATGATGAGGTGAGTGATCTTGCACTGATCACGTGCCTATCATGCACTGATCACGTGTCTAATCATATATTGATCATGTAACTAATCATGCACTGATCACGAAGTTGATCATACACTGATCCCGTGGCTGATCACACAGTGATTACGTGGCTGATCATGCACTAATCACGTGACTGATCATAAACTGATCACATGACTGATCATGCACTGATCACGTGCCTGGTCATGCAGTGATCACGTGGCTGATCATGCACCGATCACGTGGCTGATCATACACTGATCACGTGGCTGATCATGCACTAATCACGTTGGGGATCATGCACTCATCATGTGGCTGATCATACACTGATCACGTGGCTGATCATAGTGTAATCACGTTGGGGACCATGCACTCATCACGTCGCTGAACAAACACTGAACACGTGGCTGATCATTCACTGATCACGTGTCTGATCGTACACTGATCACGTGGCTGTGCATGCACTGATCACGCAGCTGATCATACACTGATCACGTGGCTGATCAGGCACTACATACTTTGCGAATCATTCACTCAGCACGTGGCTGATCATGCACTGATCACGTGGCTGACCATGGACTGATCATGAAGATGATCATACACTGATCATGTGACTCTGCATGCACTGATCACATGGGAAATCACGCTCTGATCACATAGCTGATTATGCACTTATCACGTGGCTGATCATGCACTGATCACGTGGCTGATCATGAACTGATCACGTGGCTGATCATGCACTGATCATGTGGCAGATCATGCACTGATCACGTGGTTAATCATACACTAACCACGTGGCTGATCATGCACTAATCACGTTGCAGATCATGCACTGATCACATGGCTGATCATACACTGATCACGTCTCTGATCATGAACTGATCACGTGACTTAGCATGCAGTGATCTCGTGTCTGAATGGTGCTGATCATGTGACTAATCAAGAACTGATCACGTGGCTCTAATGCACTGATCATGTGGATGATCATACACTGATCACTTTACTGATCAGGCCCTGATCACGTGACTGATCATTCACTGATCACGTGGCTATCATGCACTGATCACGTGACTGCACATGCACTGTTCACGTAATTGTAGGCAATGATCACGTGGCTATCATGCCCTGATCACGTGTCTCTCATGCACTTAACACGTGGCTGATCAGCACTGATCACGTGAGTGCCCATGCACGTATCAAGTGACTGCATTTTCACTGATCACATAATTGAGGCAATGATAACGTGGCTGTCATGCACTGATCACGTGGCTGATCATGCACTGCTCATGTGACTGAGCATGCACTGATCACTTAGCTATCATGCATTGATCACTTGGCTATCATGTACTGAACACGTGGCTGAACATACACTGATCACATGACTACACATGCAGTGATCACGTGGCTGATCATACAGAGATCAAGTGGCTGATCATGCACCGATTACGTGGCTGATCATGCATTGATAACGTAGCTATCATGCACTGATCAAATGGCTATCATGCCCTGATCCCGTGTCTGATCATGCACTCTTCACATGGCTGATCATGCATTGATCACGTGGCTGATCATGCACTGATCACGTGGCAGATCACACACTGATTACGTGGCTGATCATACACTGATCACATGACTGATCATGCATTGATCACGTGGCTGATCATGCACTGATCACGTGGCAGATCACACACTGATTAAGTGGCTGATCATACACTGATCACATGACTGATCATGCACTGATCACGTGCCTGATCATGCACTGATCACGTGGCTGATCGTGCACTAATTACTTTGCAGTTCATGCACTCATCACGTAGCTGATCATGCACTGATCACGAAGCTGATCATTCACTGATCACTTTACTGCGCATGCGCTAATCACCCGGCTGATCATGCACTGATCACGTGGCTGATCATACACTGATCACGTGTCTGATCATGCACTAATTTCTTTGCGTATCATGCACTCATCACTTGGCTGATCATGCACTGATCACGAAGCTGATCATACACTGTTCACGTGGCTGATCATGCACTGATCACGTGGCTGATCATACACTCATCACGTGGCTGATCATGCACTGATCACGTGGCTGATCATACACTGTTCACGTGGCTGATCATACACTGTTCACGTGGCTGATCATGCACTCATTACGTGGCTGATCATGCAGTAATCATGTTGGGGATCATACACTCATCATGTTGCTGAACATACACTGAACACGTGGCTGATCATGCATTGATCACGTGTCTGATCGTACACTGATCACATGGCTGTGCATGCATTGATCACATGGCTGATCATACATTGATCACTTGGCTAATCATGCACTAATCAGGTTGGGGATCATGCACTCATCACGTGGCTAATCATACACTGATCACGTGCCTGATTATGCACTGATCCCATGTCTGATCATACACTGATCACGTGGCTGATCATGCACTATCATGTTGCTTATCATGCACTGATCAGGTTCCTATCATGCACTCATCACCTGGCTGATCATAAACTGATCACGTGACTGCCCATGCACTGATACTGTAACTGATCATGCACTGATCATGTAACTGAGAATGCACCGATCATGTACCTATCATGCATTGATCATTTGTCTATCATGCACTGATCACGTGGCTGATCATACACTGATAATGTGACTGCATATGCACTGATCACGTCGCTGATCATACAGTGATCACGTAATTGATCATGCACTGATCACGTGGCAGATCATGCACTAATCCTGTTGCTGATCATGCACTTGTCAGGTGCCTATCATGCACTGATTCCGTGGCTGATCATGCACTGATCACGTAGCTATCCTGCACTGATCACATGTCTATCATGCACTGATCACGTGGATATCATGCACTGATCACGTGGCTATCATGCACTAATCATGTTGCGGATCATGCACTGATCACATGGCTGATCATACACTGATCACGTGGCTGATCATACTCTAATCACGTGGCTGATCATGCACTGATCACGTGGCTGATCATACTCTGATCACGAAGCTGATCATACACTGACCATGGGACTGTTCATGCACTGATCACTTGGCTGATCATGCACTGATCACGTTGCTGATCATGCACTGCTCATGTGACTGAGCATGCACTG
Source organism: Bos taurus (assembly GCF_002263795.3). Classification (NCBI taxonomy): domain Eukaryota; kingdom Metazoa; phylum Chordata; class Mammalia; order Artiodactyla; family Bovidae; genus Bos; species Bos taurus. The sequence continues at coordinate 52,450 of NW_020191087.1, forward strand.
ATCACTTAGCTATCATGCATTGATCAATTGGCTATCATGTACTGAACACGTGGCTGATCATACACTGATCACATGACTACACATGAACTGATCACGTGCTGATCATACAGAGATCAAGTGGCTGATCATGCACTGATCACATAGCTATCATGCACTGATCAAATGGCTATCATGCACTGATCCCGTGTCTGATCATGCACAGATCACGTGACTGATCATGCACTAGTCATGTAGTTATCATGCACTGATCACGTGGCTGATCATACTGATCACATGACTGAACATGCACTGATCACCTGGCTGATCATGCACTGATAACCTGGCTATCATCCACTGATCAAGTGACTGATCATGCACTCTTCATGTGGCTGATCATGCACTGATCACGTGGCTGATCATGCACTGATCACGTGGCTGATCATGCACTGATCACGTGGCTGATCATACACTGATCACATGACTGATCATGCACTGATCACGTGCCTGATCACACACTGATTTCTTGGCTGATCATGCACTGATCACGTGGCTGATCATACACTGATCACATGACTGATCATGCACTGATCACGTGCCTGATCATGCACTGATCACGTGGCTGATCATGCACTAATTACTTTGCAGTTCATGCACTCATCACGTGGCTGATCATGCAATGATCACGTGGCTGATCATACACTGATCACGTGTCTGATCATGCACTACTTTCTTTGCGGATCATGCACTCATCACTTGGCTGATCATGCACAGATCACGAAGCTGATCATACACTGTTCACGTGGCTGATCATGCACTGATCACGTGGCTGATCGTACACTGATAACGTGGCTGATCATGCACTAAACACCTTGGGGATCATGCACTCATCACGTGGCTGATCATACACTCATCACGTGGCTGATCATGCAGTAATCATATTGGGGATCATGCACTCATCACGTCGCTGAACATACACTGAACACGTGGCTGATCATGCATTGATCACGTGTCTGATCGTACACTGATCACGTGGATGTGCATGCACTGATCACGTGGCTGATCATACATTGATCCCATGGCTAATCATGCACTAATCACGTTGGGGATCATGCACTCATCACATGGCTGATCTTTCATTGATCACATGGCTGATCATGCACTGATCACATGTCTGATCATACACTGATAACGTGGCTGATCATGCACTATCATGTTGCTTATCATGCACTGATCAGGTTCCTATCATGCACTCATCACCTGGCTGATCATAAACTGATCACGTGACTGCCCATGCACTGATACTGTAACTGATCATGCACTGATCATGTAACTGAGCATGCACCGATCATGTACCTATCATGCATTGATCATTTGTCTATCATGCACTGATCAAGTGGCTGATCATACACTGATAACGTGACTGCACATGCACTGATCACGTGGCAGATCATGCACTAATCCTGTTGCTGATCATGCACTGGTCAGGTGCCTATCATGCACTGATTCCGTGGCTGATCATGCACTGATCACGTAGCTATCCTGCACTGATCACATGTCTATCATGCACTGATCACGTGGCTATACTGCACTAATCATGTTGCGGATCATGCACTGATCACATGGCTGATAATACACTGATCACGTGGCTGATCATACTCTGATCACGTGGCTGATCATGCACTGATCACGTGGCTGATCATACTTTGATCACGAAGCTGATCATACACTGACCACGGGACTGTCCATGCACTGATCACTTGGCTGATCATTCACTGATCACGTTGCTGATCATGCACTGATCACGTGGCTGATCATGCACTGATCACGTGGCTGATCATACACTGATCACGTGCCTGATCATGCACTAATCATGTTGTGGATCATGCACTGATCACTTGGCTGATCATACACTGATCACGTGGCTGATCATACTCTGATCACGTGGCTGATCATGCACTGATCACGTGGCTGATCATGCACTGATCTCTTGGCTGATCATACTCTGATCACGTGGCTGATCATACTCTGATCACGTGGCTGATCATTCACTTATCACGTTGCTGATCATGCACTGATCACTTGCCTGATCATACACTGATCACGTGCTGATCATGCTCTGATCACGTGGCTGATCATGCACTGATCACGTGGCTGATCATACTCTGATCACGAAGCTGATCATACACTGACCACGGGACTGTGCATGCACTGATCACTTGGCTGATCATGCACTGATCACGTTGCTGATCATGCACTGATCACGTGGCTGATCATGCACTGATCACGTGGCTGATCATACACTGATCACGTGCCTTATCATGCACTAATCATTTTGTGGATCATGCACTGATCACTTGGCTGATCATACACTGATCACGTGGCTGATCATACTCTGATCACGTGGCTGATCATGCACTGATCACATGGTGATCATGCACTGATCACTTGGCTGATCGTACACTGATCACGTGGCTGATCATACTCTGATCACGTGGCTGATCATGCAGTGATCACGTTGCTGATCATGCACTGATCACTTGGCTGATCATACATTGATCACGTGGCTGATCATGTACTGATCACGTGGATGATCATGCACTGATCACGTGGCAGATCATGCACTGATCACGTGGCTGATGATACACTGATCACGTGGCTGATCATGCACTAATCACGTTGGGGATCATACACTCCTCACGTGGCGGATCATACACTGATCACGTGGCTGATCATGCAGTAATCACGTTGGGGATCATGCACTCATCACGTCGATGAACATACACTGAACACGTGGTTGATCATGCACTGATAACCTGACTATCATACACTTATCACGTGACTGATCATGCACTCTTCACGTGCCTGATCATGCACTGATCACGTGGCTGATCATGCACTGATCACGAAGCCGATCATACACTGATCACGTGACTGTGCTTGCACTGATCACGTGTCTGGTCATGCACTGATCACGTGACTGATCATGCACTGATCTGTTGTCTATCATTCATTGATCACGTGGTTGATCATACCCCGATCACGTGACTGATCATGCACTGATCACGTGGATATCATGCACTGATCATGTGGCTGATCATGCACTGATCACGTGGCTGATCATACACTGATCACGTGGCTGATCATGCACTAATCATGTTGGGGATCATGCACTCATCACGTGGCGGATCATACACTCATCACGTGGCTGATCATGCATTAATCACGTTGGGGATCATGCACTCATCACGTCGATGAACATACACTGAACACGTGGTTGATCATGCACTGATCACGTGTCAGATCGTACACTGATCACGTGTCTGGTCATGCACTGATCACGTGGCTGATCATGCACTAATCACATTGTGGATCATGCACTGATCACGTGGCTGATCACACACTGATTAGATGGCTGATCATGCACTGATCACGTGACTGATCCTACACTGATCACACGACTGATCATGCACTGATCACGTGCCTGATCATGCACTATTCACGTGGCTGATCATACACTGATTACGTGGCTGATCATGGACTAATCAAGTTGGGGATCATGCACTCATCATGTGGCTGATCATACACAGATCACGTGGCTGATCATAGAGTAATCACGTTGGGGACCATGCACTCATCACGTCGCTGAACAAACACTGATCACGTGGCTGATCATGCACTGATCACGTGTCTGATCGTACAGTGATAACGTGGCTTTGCATGCACTGATCACATGGCTGATCATGCACTGATCACGTGGATGATCATGCACTAATTACTTTGTGGATCATGCACTCATCACGTGGCTGATATGCCCTCATCTCGAAGCTGATCATACACTGATCACGTTACTGTGCATGCGCTGATCACGTGGCTGATCATACATTGATCACGTGGCTGATCATGCACTAATCACGTTGGGGATCATGCATTCATCACGTGGCTGATCATACACTGATCACGTGGCTGATCATGCACTAATTACTTTGTGGATCATGCACTCATCACGTGGCTGATATGCACTCATCTCGAAACTGATCATACACTGATCACGTTACTGTGCATGCGCTGATCACGTGGCTGATCATACACAGATCACGTGGCTGATCATGCACTAATCACGTTGGGGATCATGCACTCATCACGTGGCTGATCATACACTGATCACATGGCTGATCATGCACTAATTACTTTGCGGATCATGCACTCATCACGTGGCTGATCATGCACTGATCACGAAGCTGATCATACACTGATCACGTGGCTGATCATGCACTGATCACGTGGCTGATCATACACTGATCCCGTGGCTGATCATGCACTAATCACGTTGGGGATCATGCACTCATCACGTGGCTGATCATACACTCATCACGTGGCTGATCATGCAGTATTCACGTTAGAGATCATGCACTCATCACGTCGCTGCACATACACTGAACACGTGGCTGATCATGCACTGATCACGTTGCTTATCATGCACTGATCAGGTTCCTATCATGCACTGATCACGTGGCTGATCATAAACTGATCATGTGACTGCCCATGCACTGATACTGTAACTGATCATGCACTGATCAGGAAACCGAGCATGCACCGATCATGTACCTTTCATGCATTGATCACTTGCCTATCATGCACTGATCACGTGGCTGATCATACACTGATCACGTGACTGCACATGCACTGATTCCGTAGCTGATAATACAGTGATCACGTAGCTGATCATGCACTGATCACGTGGCAGATCATGCACTAATCATCTTGCTGATCATGCACTGGTCATGTGGCTATCATGCACTGTTTCCGTGGCTGACGATGCACTGATCACGTAGCTATCCTGCACTGATCACATGTCTATCATGCACTGATCACGTGGCTATCATGCACTAATCATGTTGGGGATCATGCACTGGTCACGTGGCTGATAATGCACTGATCACGTGGCTGATCATGCACTGATCACGTGGCTGATCATACTCTGATCACATGGCTGATCATGCACTGATCACGTGGCTGATCATACTCTGATCACGTGGCTGATCATGCACTGATCACGTGGCTGATCATGCACTGATCACGTGGCTGATCATACTCTGATCACATGGCTGATCATGCACTGATCACGTGGCTGATCATACTCTGATCACGTGGCTGATCATGCACTGATCACGTGGCTGATCATACTCTGATCACGAAGATGATCATACACTGACCTCGGGACTGTGCATGCACTGATCACTTGGCTGATCACGCACTGATCACGTTGCTGATAATGCACTGATCACGTGGCTGATCATGCACTGATCAGGTGGCTGATCATACTCTGATCACGTGGCTGAACATGCACTGATCACGTGGCTGATCATACTCTGATCACGAAGCTGATCATACACTAACCACGGGACTGTGCATGCACTTCTAACTTGGCTGATCATGCACTGATCACGTTGCTGATAATGCACTGATCACCTGGCTGATCATGCACTGATCAGGTGGCTGATCATACTCTGATCACGTGGCTGAACATGCACTGATCACGTGGCTGATCATACTCTGATCACGAAGCTGATCATACACTAACCACGGGACTGTGCATGCACTTCTCACTTGGCTGATCATGCACTGATCACTTTGCTGATCATGCACTAATCACGTGGCTGATCATACATTGATCACGTGGCTGATCATGCACTAATCAGGTTAGGGATCATGCACTCATCACATGGCTGATCTTACACTGATCACGTGGCTGATCATGCACTGATCACATGTCTGATCATACACTGATCACGTGGCTGATCATGCACTAATCACGTTGCTTATCATGCACTGATCAGGTTCCATTCATGCACTGATCACGTGGCTGATCATAAACTGATCACGTGACTGCCCATTCACTGATACTGTAACTGATCATGCACTGATCATGTAACTGAGCATGCACTGATCATGTACCTATCATGCATTGATCACTTGGCTACCATGCACTGATCACGTGGCTGATCATACATTGATAACGTGACTGCACATGCACTGATCCCGTCGCTGATCATACAGTGATCACGTAGCTGATCATGCACTGATCACGTGGCAGTTCATGCACTGATCACTAGGCTGATCATGCACTGATAACCTGACTATCATACACTGATCACGTGATGATCATGCACTCTTCACGTGCCTGATCATGCACTGATCACGTGGCTGATCATGCACTGATCACGAAGCTGATCATACACTGATCACGTGACTGTGCTTGCACTGATCCCGTGGCTGGTCATGCACTGATCACGTGGCTGATCATGCACTGATCTGGTGGCTATCATTCATTGATCACGTGGTTGAACATACCGCGATCTCGTGACTGATCATGCACTGATCACGTGGATATCATGCACTGATCACGTGGCTGATCATGCACTGATAACCTGGCTATCGTAAACTAATCACGTGACTGATCATGCACACTTCGCCTGCCTGATCATGAACTGACCAAGTGGCTGATCATGCTCTGATCACGAAGCTGATCATACACTGACCACCTGACTGTGCTTGCACTGATCACGTGGCTGGTCATGCACTGATCACGTGGTTGATCATGCACTAATCACATTGTGGATCATGCACTGACTACGTGGCTGATCACACACTGATTACGTGGCTGATCATGCACTGATCACGTGGCTGATCATACACTGATCACATGACTGATCATGCACTGATCACGTGCCTGAACATGCACTGATCACGTGGCTGATCATGCACTAATTACTTTGCAGATCATGCACTCATCACGTGGCAGATCATGCACTGATAACGTGACTGCACATGCACTGATCCCGTCGCTGATCATACACTGATCATCTGACTGTGCTTGCACTGATCACGTGGCTGGTCATGCAATGATCACGTGGCTGATCACACACTGATTACTTAGCTGATCATGCACTGATCACGTGGCTGATCAAACACTGATCACAGGACAGATCATGCACTGATCACGTGCCTGGTCATGCACTGATCATGTGGCTGATCATGCTCTGATCACGAAGCTGATAATACACTGATCACGTGACTGAGCATGCACTGATCACATGGCTGATCATGCACTGATCAAGTGGCTGATCATGCGCTGATCATGTAGCTAAACATGCACTAATCACGTTGCTTACCATGCACTGATCAGGTGGCTATCATGCACTGATCACGTGGCTGATCATACACTGACTGCCCATACACTGATCACGTGACTGATCATGCACGGATCACGTGGCTATCATGCACTGATCACGTGACTTCGCATGAACTGATCACGTACCTGTTCATGCAATGTTTTCGTGGCTATCATGCACTGATCACGTGGCTGATCATGCATTGTTCATGTGACTGATTATGCACTCATTACGTTAGCTGTCATGCACTGATCACATGACTTCGCATGCCATGATCACGTGACTGATCATGCACTGATCACGTGGCTAATCATACATTGATCATGTAACTAATCATGCACTGATCACGAAGTTGATCATACACTGATCACATGACGGTGCATGCACTGATCACGTGGCTGATCATGCACTGATCATGTGGCTGATCATGCACTAATCACGTTGCAGATCTTGCACTGCTCACGTGGCTGATCATACACTGATGACGTCGCTGATCATGCATGTATCACGTGGCTGATCATACACTAATCACGTGGCTAATCATGCACTAATCACTTTGCTTATCATGCACTGATTACGTGGCTATCATGCACTGATCACGTGTCTATCATGAACTGAACACGTGGCTGATCATACACTGATCACGTGACTGCCCATGCACTAATCAGTTGACTGCACATTCACTGATCACGTAATTGAAGGCAATGATAACGTGGCTATAATGCACTGATCACGTGGCTGAGCAGGCACTGTTCATGTGACTGAGCATGCACTGATCACGCAGATATCATGCACTGATCACTTTTCTATCAAGCAGTGAACACATGGATGATCATACACTGATCACGTGACTGCACATGCACTGATCACGTGGCTGATCATACAGTGATCACGTGGCTGATCACGCACTGATTACGTGGCTGATCATGCACTGATCACGTAGCTATCATGCACCGATCACCTGGCTGATCATACCCTGATCACGTGACTTATCAAGCACTGATCACGTGCCTGATCATGCACTTATCACGTGACTGATCTTGCACTGATCACATGACTGATCATGAACTGATCACGTGGCTGATCATGCACTGATCACGAAGCTGATCATACACTGATCACGTGACTGTGCATGCACTGATCACATGGCTGATCATGCACTGATCATGTGGCTGATCATGCACTGATCACGTGACTGACCATGGACTGATCATGAAGCTGATCATACACTGATATCGTGACTCTGCATGCACTGATCACATGGGAGATCATGCTCTGATCACATGGCTGATCATACACTGATCACGTGGCTGATCATACTCTGATCACGTGGCTGATCATGCACTGATCACGTGGCTGATCATACTCTGATCTCGAAGCTGATCATACACTGACCATGGGACTGTTCATGCACTGATCACTTGGCTGATCATGCACTGTTCACGTTGGTGATCATGCACGGATCACGTGGCTGATCATGCACTGATCACGTGGCTGATCATACACTGATCACGTGCCTGATCATGCACTAATAATGTTGTGGATCATGCACTGATCACGTGGCTGATCATACACTGATCACGTGGCTGATCATAGAGTAATCACTTTGGGGACCATGCACTCATCACTTCGCTGAACAAACACTGAACACGTGGCTGATCATACACTGATCACGTGTCTGATCATGCACTAATTTCTTTGCGTTTCATGCACTCATCACTTGGCGGATCATGCACTGATCACGTGTCTGATCGTACACTGATCACGTGGCTTTGCATACACTGATCACGTGGCTGATCATGCACTGATCACGTGGCTGATCATACACTGATCACGTGGCTGATCATGCACTAATTACTTTGCGGATCATGCACTCATCACGTGGCTGATCATGCACTGATCACGTAGCTGATCATACACTGATAACGTGACTGCACATGCACTGATCCCGTCGCTGATCATACACTGACACCTGACTGTGGTTGCACTGATCACGTGACTGGTCATGCACTGATCACCTGGCTGATCATACCCTGATCACGTGACTTATGAAGCACTGATCAAGTGCCTGATCATGCACTTATCACCTGACTGATCTTGCACTGATCTCGTGACTGCTCATGAACTGATCACGTGGCTGATCATGCACTGATCACGAAGCTGATCATACACTGATCACGTGACTGTGCATGCACTGATCACATGGCTGATCATGCACTGATCACGTGGCTGAAAATGCACTGATCAGGTGGCTGATCATGGACTGATAATGAAGCTGATCATACACTGATCACGTGACTCTGCATGCACTGATCACATGGGAGATCATGCTCTGATCACTTGGCTGATCATGCACTGATCATGTGGCAGATCATGCACTGATCATGTGGTTAATCATACACTAACCACGTGGCTGTTCATGCACTAATCACGTTGTGGATCATGCACTGATCACATGGCTGATCATGCACTGATCACTTCGCTGATCATGAACTGATCACGTGACTTAGCATGCAGTGATCTCGTGTCTGAATGGTGCTGATCATGTGACTAATCAAGAACTGATCACGTGGCTATAATGCACTGATCATGTGGATGATCATACACTGATCACTTTACTGATCAGGCCCTGATCACGTGACTGATTATTCACTGATCACGTGGCAATCATGCACTGACCACGTGACTGCACATGCACTGTTCACGTAATTGTAGGCAATGATCACGTGGCTATCATGCCCTGATCACGTGTCTCTCATGCACTGAACACGTGGCTGATCAGCACTGATCACGTGAGTGCCCATGCACGAATCACGTGACTGCACATTCACTGATCACATAATTGAAGGCAATGATAACGTGGCTGTCATGCACTGATCACGTGGCTGATCATGCACTGCTCATGTGACTGAGCATGCACTGATCACTTAGCTATCATGCATTGATCAATTGGCTATCATGTACTGAACACGTGGCTGATCATACACTGATCACATGACTACACATGCACTGATCACGTGGCTGATCATACAGAGATCAAGTGGCTGATCATGCACTGATAACGTGGCTGATCATGCACTGATCACGTAGCTATCATGCACTGATCAAATGGCTATCATGCACTGATCCCGTGTCTGATCATGCACAGATCACGTGACTGATCATGCACTAGTCATGTAGTTATCATGCACTGATCATGTGGCTGATCATACACTGATCACATGATTGATCATGCACTGATCACCTGGCTGATCATGCACTGATAACCTGGCTATCATCCACTGATCAAGTGACTGATCATGCACTCTTCATGTGGCTGATCATGCTCTGATCACGTGGCTGATCATGCACTGATCACGTGGCTGATCACACACTGATTACGTGGCTGATCATGCACTGATTACGTGGCTGATCATACACTGATCACATGACTGATCATGCACTGATCACGTGCCTGATCATGCACTGATCACGTGGCTGATCATGCACTAATTCCTTTGCAGTTCATGTACTCATCACTTGGCTGATCATGCACTGATCACGTGGCTGATCATACACTGATCACGTGGCTGATCATGCAGTAATCACGTTGGAGATCATGCACTCATCACGTCGCTGAACATACACCGAACACGTGGCTGATCATGCACTTATCACGTTGCTTATCATGCACTGATCAGGTTCCTATCATGCACTAATCACGTGGCTGATCATAAACTGATCACGTGACTGCCCATGCACTGATACTGTAACTGATCATGCACTGATAGTGTAACTGAGCATGCACCGATCATGTACCTATCATGCATTGATCACTTGGCTATCATGCACTGATCACGTGGCTGATCATGCACTGATCAAGTGGCTGATCATGCGCTGATCATGTAGCTAATCATGCACTAATCACGTTGCTTACCATGCACTGATCAGGTGGCTATCATGCACTGATCACGTGGCTGATCATACACTGATCACGTGACGGCCCATGCACTGATCACGTGACAGATCATGCACGGATCACGTGGCTATCATGCACTGATCACGTGACTGCGCATGAACTGATCACGTACCTGTTCATGCAATGTTTTCGTGGCTATCATGCACTGATCACGTGGCTGATCATGCATTGTTCATGTGACTGATTATGCGCTGATTACGTTGCTGACATGCACTGATCACATGACTTCGCATGCCATGATGAGGTGAGTGATCTTGCACTGATCACGTGCCTATCATGCACTGATCACGTGTCTAATCATATATTGATCATGTAACTAATCATGCACTGATCACGAAGTTGATCATACACTGATCCCGTGGCTGATCACACAGTGATTACGTGGCTGATCATGCACTAATCACGTGACTGATCATAAACTGATCACATGACTGATCATGCACTGATCACGTGCCTGGTCATGCAGTGATCACGTGGCTGATCATGCACCGATCACGTGGCTGATCATACACTGATCACGTGGCTGATCATGCACTAATCACGTTGGGGATCATGCACTCATCATGTGGCTGATCATACACTGATCACGTGGCTGATCATAGTGTAATCACGTTGGGGACCATGCACTCATCACGTCGCTGAACAAACACTGAACACGTGGCTGATCATTCACTGATCACGTGTCTGATCGTACACTGATCACGTGGCTGTGCATGCACTGATCACGCAGCTGATCATACACTGATCACGTGGCTGATCAGGCACTACATACTTTGCGAATCATTCACTCAGCACGTGGCTGATCATGCACTGATCACGTGGCTGACCATGGACTGATCATGAAGATGATCATACACTGATCATGTGACTCTGCATGCACTGATCACATGGGAAATCACGCTCTGATCACATAGCTGATTATGCACTTATCACGTGGCTGATCATGCACTGATCACGTGGCTGATCATGAACTGATCACGTGGCTGATCATGCACTGATCATGTGGCAGATCATGCACTGATCACGTGGTTAATCATACACTAACCACGTGGCTGATCATGCACTAATCACGTTGCAGATCATGCACTGATCACATGGCTGATCATACACTGATCACGTCTCTGATCATGAACTGATCACGTGACTTAGCATGCAGTGATCTCGTGTCTGAATGGTGCTGATCATGTGACTAATCAAGAACTGATCACGTGGCTCTAATGCACTGATCATGTGGATGATCATACACTGATCACTTTACTGATCAGGCCCTGATCACGTGACTGATCATTCACTGATCACGTGGCTATCATGCACTGATCACGTGACTGCACATGCACTGTTCACGTAATTGTAGGCAATGATCACGTGGCTATCATGCCCTGATCACGTGTCTCTCATGCACTTAACACGTGGCTGATCAGCACTGATCACGTGAGTGCCCATGCACGTATCAAGTGACTGCATTTTCACTGATCACATAATTGAGGCAATGATAACGTGGCTGTCATGCACTGATCACGTGGCTGATCATGCACTGCTCATGTGACTGAGCATGCACTGATCACTTAGCTATCATGCATTGATCACTTGGCTATCATGTACTGAACACGTGGCTGAACATACACTGATCACATGACTACACATGCAGTGATCACGTGGCTGATCATACAGAGATCAAGTGGCTGATCATGCACCGATTACGTGGCTGATCATGCATTGATAACGTAGCTATCATGCACTGATCAAATGGCTATCATGCCCTGATCCCGTGTCTGATCATGCACTCTTCACATGGCTGATCATGCATTGATCACGTGGCTGATCATGCACTGATCACGTGGCAGATCACACACTGATTACGTGGCTGATCATACACTGATCACATGACTGATCATGCATTGATCACGTGGCTGATCATGCACTGATCACGTGGCAGATCACACACTGATTAAGTGGCTGATCATACACTGATCACATGACTGATCATGCACTGATCACGTGCCTGATCATGCACTGATCACGTGGCTGATCGTGCACTAATTACTTTGCAGTTCATGCACTCATCACGTAGCTGATCATGCACTGATCACGAAGCTGATCATTCACTGATCACTTTACTGCGCATGCGCTAATCACCCGGCTGATCATGCACTGATCACGTGGCTGATCATACACTGATCACGTGTCTGATCATGCACTAATTTCTTTGCGTATCATGCACTCATCACTTGGCTGATCATGCACTGATCACGAAGCTGATCATACACTGTTCACGTGGCTGATCATGCACTGATCACGTGGCTGATCATACACTCATCACGTGGCTGATCATGCACTGATCACGTGGCTGATCATACACTGTTCACGTGGCTGATCATACACTGTTCACGTGGCTGATCATGCACTCATTACGTGGCTGATCATGCAGTAATCATGTTGGGGATCATACACTCATCATGTTGCTGAACATACACTGAACACGTGGCTGATCATGCATTGATCACGTGTCTGATCGTACACTGATCACATGGCTGTGCATGCATTGATCACATGGCTGATCATACATTGATCACTTGGCTAATCATGCACTAATCAGGTTGGGGATCATGCACTCATCACGTGGCTAATCATACACTGATCACGTGCCTGATTATGCACTGATCCCATGTCTGATCATACACTGATCACGTGGCTGATCATGCACTATCATGTTGCTTATCATGCACTGATCAGGTTCCTATCATGCACTCATCACCTGGCTGATCATAAACTGATCACGTGACTGCCCATGCACTGATACTGTAACTGATCATGCACTGATCATGTAACTGAGAATGCACCGATCATGTACCTATCATGCATTGATCATTTGTCTATCATGCACTGATCACGTGGCTGATCATACACTGATAATGTGACTGCATATGCACTGATCACGTCGCTGATCATACAGTGATCACGTAATTGATCATGCACTGATCACGTGGCAGATCATGCACTAATCCTGTTGCTGATCATGCACTTGTCAGGTGCCTATCATGCACTGATTCCGTGGCTGATCATGCACTGATCACGTAGCTATCCTGCACTGATCACATGTCTATCATGCACTGATCACGTGGATATCATGCACTGATCACGTGGCTATCATGCACTAATCATGTTGCGGATCATGCACTGATCACATGGCTGATCATACACTGATCACGTGGCTGATCATACTCTAATCACGTGGCTGATCATGCACTGATCACGTGGCTGATCATACTCTGATCACGAAGCTGATCATACACTGACCATGGGACTGTTCATGCACTGATCACTTGGCTGATCATGCACTGATCACGTTGCTGATCATGCACTGCTCATGTGACTGAGCATGCACTGATCACTTAGCTATCATGCATTGATCAATTGGCTATCATGTACTGAACACGTGGCTGATCATACACTGATCACATGACTACACATGAACTGATCACGTGCTGATCATACAGAGATCAAGTGGCTGATCATGCACTGATCACATAGCTATCATGCACTGATCAAATGGCTATCATGCACTGATCCCGTGTCTGATCATGCACAGATCACGTGACTGATCATGCACTAGTCATGTAGTTATCATGCACTGATCACGTGGCTGATCATACTGATCACATGACTGAACATGCACTGATCACCTGGCTGATCATGCACTGATAACCTGGCTATCATCCACTGATCAAGTGACTGATCATGCACTCTTCATGTGGCTGATCATGCACTGATCACGTGGCTGATCATGCACTGATCACGTGGCTGATCATGCACTGATCACGTGGCTGATCATACACTGATCACATGACTGATCATGCACTGATCACGTGCCTGATCACACACTGATTTCTTGGCTGATCATGCACTGATCACGTGGCTGATCATACACTGATCACATGACTGATCATGCACTGATCACGTGCCTGATCATGCACTGATCACGTGGCTGATCATGCACTAATTACTTTGCAGTTCATGCACTCATCACGTGGCTGATCATGCAATGATCACGTGGCTGATCATACACTGATCACGTGTCTGATCATGCACTACTTTCTTTGCGGATCATGCACTCATCACTTGGCTGATCATGCACAGATCACGAAGCTGATCATACACTGTTCACGTGGCTGATCATGCACTGATCACGTGGCTGATCGTACACTGATAACGTGGCTGATCATGCACTAAACACCTTGGGGATCATGCACTCATCACGTGGCTGATCATACACTCATCACGTGGCTGATCATGCAGTAATCATATTGGGGATCATGCACTCATCACGTCGCTGAACATACACTGAACACGTGGCTGATCATGCATTGATCACGTGTCTGATCGTACACTGATCACGTGGATGTGCATGCACTGATCACGTGGCTGATCATACATTGATCCCATGGCTAATCATGCACTAATCACGTTGGGGATCATGCACTCATCACATGGCTGATCTTTCATTGATCACATGGCTGATCATGCACTGATCACATGTCTGATCATACACTGATAACGTGGCTGATCATGCACTATCATGTTGCTTATCATGCACTGATCAGGTTCCTATCATGCACTCATCACCTGGCTGATCATAAACTGATCACGTGACTGCCCATGCACTGATACTGTAACTGATCATGCACTGATCATGTAACTGAGCATGCACCGATCATGTACCTATCATGCATTGATCATTTGTCTATCATGCACTGATCAAGTGGCTGATCATACACTGATAACGTGACTGCACATGCACTGATCACGTGGCAGATCATGCACTAATCCTGTTGCTGATCATGCACTGGTCAGGTGCCTATCATGCACTGATTCCGTGGCTGATCATGCACTGATCACGTAGCTATCCTGCACTGATCACATGTCTATCATGCACTGATCACGTGGCTATACTGCACTAATCATGTTGCGGATCATGCACTGATCACATGGCTGATAATACACTGATCACGTGGCTGATCATACTCTGATCACGTGGCTGATCATGCACTGATCACGTGGCTGATCATACTTTGATCACGAAGCTGATCATACACTGACCACGGGACTGTCCATGCACTGATCACTTGGCTGATCATTCACTGATCACGTTGCTGATCATGCACTGATCACGTGGCTGATCATGCACTGATCACGTGGCTGATCATACACTGATCACGTGCCTGATCATGCACTAATCATGTTGTGGATCATGCACTGATCACTTGGCTGATCATACACTGATCACGTGGCTGATCATACTCTGATCACGTGGCTGATCATGCACTGATCACGTGGCTGATCATGCACTGATCTCTTGGCTGATCATACTCTGATCACGTGGCTGATCATACTCTGATCACGTGGCTGATCATTCACTTATCACGTTGCTGATCATGCACTGATCACTTGCCTGATCATACACTGATCACGTGCTGATCATACTCTGATCACGTGGCTGATCATGCACTGATCACGTGGCTGATCATACTCTGATCACGAAGCTGATCATACACTGACCACGGGACTGTGCATGCACTGATCACTTGGCTGATCATGCACTGATCACGTTGCTGATCATGCACTGATCACGTGGCTGATCATGCACTGATCACGTGGCTGATCATACACTGATCACGTGCCTTATCATGCACTAATCATTTTGTGGATCATGCACTGATCACTTGGCTGATCATACACTGATCACGTGGCTGATCATACTCTGATCACGTGGCTGATCATGCACTGATCACATGGTGATCATGCACTGATCACTTGGCTGATCGTACACTGATCACGTGGCTGATCATACTCTGATCACGTGGCTGATCATGCAGTGATCACGATGCTGATCATGCACTGATCACTTGGCTGATCATACATTGATCACGTGGCTGATCATGTACTGATCACGTGGATGATCATGCACTGATCACGTGGCAGATCATGCACTGATCACGTGGCTGATGATACACTGATCACGTGGCTGATCATGCACTAATCACGTTGGGGATCATACACTCCTCACGTGGCGGATCATACACTGATCACGTGGCTGATCATGCAGTAATCACGTTGGGGATCATGCACTCATCACGTCGATGAACATACACTGAACACGTGGTTGATCATGCACTGATAACCTGACTATCATACACTTATCACGTGACTGATCATGCACTCTTCACGTGCCTGATCATGCACTGATCACGTGGCTGATCATGCACTGATCACGAAGCCGATCATACACTGATCACGTGACTGTGCTTGCACTGATCACGTGTCTGGTCATGCACTGATCACGTGACTGATCATGCACTGATCTGTTGTCTATCATTCATTGATCACGTGGTTGATCATACCCCGATCACGTGACTGATCATGCACTGATCACGTGGATATCATGCACTGATCATGTGGCTGATCATGCACTGATCACGTGGCTGATCATACACTGATCACGTGGCTGATCATGCACTAATCATGTTGGGGATCATGCACTCATCACGTGGCGGATCATACACTCATCACGTGGCTGATCATGCATTAATCACGTTGGGGATCATGCACTCATCACGTCGATGAACATACACTGAACACGTGGTTGATCATGCACTGATCACGTGTCAGATCGTACACTGATCACGTGTCTGGTCATGCACTGATCACGTGGCTGATCATGCACTAATCACATTGTGGATCATGCACTGATCACGTGGCTGATCACACACTGATTAGATGGCTGATCATGCACTGATCACGTGACTGATCCTACACTGATCACACGACTGATCATGCACTGATCACGTGCCTGATCATGCACTATTCACGTGGCTGATCATACACTGATTACGTGGCTGATCATGGACTAATCAAGTTGGGGATCATGCACTCATCATGTGGCTGATCATACACAGATCACGTGGCTGATCATAGAGTAATCACGTTGGGGACCATGCACTCATCACGTCGCTGAACAAACACTGATCACGTGGCTGATCATGCACTGATCACGTGTCTGATCGTACAGTGATAACGTGGCTTTGCATGCACTGATCACATGGCTGATCATGCACTGATCACGTGGATGATCATGCACTAATTACTTTGTGGATCATGCACTCATCACGTGGCTGATATGCCCTCATCTCGAAGCTGATCATACACTGATCACGTTACTGTGCATGCGCTGATCACGTGGCTGATCATACATTGATCACGTGGCTGATCATGCACTAATCACGTTGGGGATCATGCATTCATCACGTGGCTGATCATACACTGATCACGTGGCTGATCATGCACTAATTACTTTGTGGATCATGCACTCATCACGTGGCTGATATGCACTCATCTCGAAGCTGATCATACACTGATCACGTTACTGTGCATGCGCTGATCACGTGGCTGATCATACACAGATCACGTGGCTGATCATGCACTAATCACGTTGGGGATCATGCACTCATCACGTGGCTGATCATACACTGATCACATGGCTGATCATGCACTAATTACTTTGCGGATCATGCACTCATCACGTGGCTGATCATGCACTGATCACGAAGCTGATCATACACTGATCACGTGGCTGATCATGCACTGATCACGTGGCTGATCATACACTGATCCCGTGGCTGATCATGCACTAATCACGTTGGGGATCATGCACTCATCACGTGGCTGATCATACACTCATCACGTGGCTGATCATGCAGTATTCACGTTAGAGATCATGCACTCATCACGTCGCTGCACATACACTGAACACGTGGCTGATCATGCACTGATCACATTGCTTATCATGCACTGATCAGGTTCCTATCATGCACTGATCACGTGGCTGATCATAAACTGATCATGTGACTGCCCATGCACTGATACTGTAACTGATCATGCACTGATCAGGAAACCGAGCATGCACCGATCATGTACCTTTCATGCATTGATCACTTGCCTATCATGCACTGATCACGTGGCTGATCATACACTGATCACGTGACTGCACATGCACTGATTCCGTAGCTGATAATACAGTGATCACGTAGCTGATCATGCACTGATCACGTGGCAGATCATGCACTAATCATCTTGCTGATCATGCACTGGTCATGTGGCTATCATGCACTGTTTCCGTGGCTGACGATGCACTGATCACGTAGCTATCCTGCACTGATCACATGTCTATCATGCACTGATCACGTGGCTATCATGCACTAATCATGTTGGGGATCATGCACTGGTCACGTGGCTGATAATGCACTGATCACGTGGCTGATCATGCACTGATCACGTGGCTGATCATACTCTGATCACATGGCTGATCATGCACTGATCACGTGGCTGATCATACTCTGATCACGTGGCTGATCATGCACTGATCACGTGGCTGATCATGCACTGATCACGTGGCTGATCATACTCTGATCACATGGCTGATCATGCACTGATCACGTGGCTGATCATACTCTGATCACGTGGCTGATCATGCACTGATCACGTGGCTGATCATACTCTGATCACGAAGATGATCATACACTGACCTCGGGACTGTGCATGCACTGATCACTTGGCTGATCACGCACTGATCACGTTGCTGATAATGCACTGATCACGTGGCTGATCATGCACTGATCAGGTGGCTGATCATACTCTGATCACGTGGCTGAACATGCACTGATCACGTGGCTGATCATACTCTGATCACGAAGCTGATCATACACTAACCACGGGACTGTGCATGCACTTCTAACTTGGCTGATCATGCACTGATCACGTTGCTGATAATGCACTGATCACCTGGCTGATCATGCACTGATCAGGTGGCTGATCATACTCTGATCACGTGGCTGAACATGCACTGATCACGTGGCTGATCATACTCTGATCACGAAGCTGATCATACACTAACCACGGGACTGTGCATGCACTTCTCACTTGGCTGATCATGCACTGATCACTTTGCTGATCATGCACTAATCACGTGGCTGATCATACATTGATCACGTGGCTGATCATGCACTAATCAGGTTAGGGATCATGCACTCATCACATGGCTGATCTTACACTGATCACGTGGCTGATCATGCACTGATCACATGTCTGATCATACACTGATCACGTGGCTGATCATGCACTAATCACGTTGCTTATCATGCACTGATCAGGTTCCATTCATGCACTGATCACGTGGCTGATCATAAACTGATCACGTGACTGCCCATTCACTGATACTGTAACTGATCATGCACTGATCATGTAACTGAGCATGCACTGATCATGTACCTATCATGCATTGATCACTTGGCTACCATGCACTGATCACGTGGCTGATCATACACTGATAACGTGACTGCACATGCACTGATCCCGTCGCTGATCATACAGTGATCACGTAGCTGATCATGCACTGATCACGTGGCAGTTCATGCACTGATCACTAGGCTGATCATGCACTGATAACCTGACTATCATACACTGATCACGTGATGATCATGCACTCTTCACGTGCCTGATCATGCACTGATCACGTGGCTGATCATGCACTGATCACGAAGCTGATCATACACTGATCACGTGACTGTGCTTGCACTGATCCCGTGGCTGGTCATGCACTGATCACGTGGCTGATCATGCACTGATCTGGTGGCTATCATTCATTGATCACGTGGTTGAACATACCGCGATCTCGTGACTGATCATGCACTGATCACGTGGATATCATGCACTGATCACGTGGCTGATCATGCACTTATCACGTGGCTGATCATGCACTGATCACGTGGCTGATCATACTCTGATCACGTGGCTGATCATGCACTGATCACGTGGCTGATCATACACTGATCACATGCCTGATCATGCACTAATAATGTTGTGGATCATGCACTGATCACTTGGCTGATCATACACTGATCACCTGGCTGATCATACCCTGATCACGTGGCTGATCATGCACTGATCACGTGGCTGATCATGCACTGATCTCTTGGCTGATCATACACTGATCACGTGGCTGATAATACTTTGATCACGTGGCTGATCATGCACTGATCACGTGCCTGATCATACTCTGATCACGAAGCTGTCAATACACTGACCACGGGACTGTGCATGCACTGATCACTTGGCTGATCATGCACTGATCACGTTGCTGATCATGCACTTATCACGTGGCTGATCATGCACTGATCACGTGGCTGATCATACACTGATCACGTGTCTGATCATGCACTAATCATGTTGTGGATCATGCACTGATCACTTGGCTGATCATACACTGACCACGTGGCTGATCATACTCTGATACGTGGCTGATCATGCACTGATCAGGTGGTGATCATGCACTGATCACTTGGCTGATCATGCACTGATCACGTGGCTGATCATACACTGATCACGTGGCTGATCATACACTGATCACATGGCTGATCATGCACTGATCACGTTGCTGATCATGCACTGATCACTTGGCTGATCATACACTGATCACGTGGCTGATCATACTCTGATCACGTGGCTGATCATGCACTGATCACGTGGCTTATCATACTCTGATCACGAAGCTGATTATACACTGATCACGTGACTGCATGCACTGATCACTTGACTGTGCATGCACTGATCACGTGGATGATCATGCACTGATTAATCGTGTACTAGTCACGTGGCTATCCTGCACTGATCACCTAGCTGATCATACAATGATCTCGTGACTGATCATGCACAGGTCACCTGGCTATCATGCACTGATCACTTGATTGTGCATGCAATAATCACGTGGATGATCATGCACTTATCACGTGGCTCATCATGCACTAATCCCATGGCTGATCTTGAACTGATCACGTGACTTAGCATGCAACGATCTCATGTCTGAATGGTGCTGATCATGTGACTGATCATGAGCTGATCACGTGGCTATCATGGACTGATGATGTGCCTCAGGAGGCAATAACGAAAGAGCCGAGCAGGCACGAATCACACAATCAGCAGGCAATAATCATGGACCTCAGCTGTGATGAATGATGCTGCTCAGCTGGCAAACATCAAGCAACTGAATACGCAGGAATCAGATGGCTCAGCTGGCAATTGTCAAGCAGATGAGCAGGCAGGAATCACGCAGCTCAGCTGGCAATTGTCAAGCAGCTCAGCAGAGAGGCATCACGCAGCTCAGTAGGTCCTGGTCATGTCACTCAGCAGGCACTGTTCACGTGGCTGATCATACACTGATCACGTGACTGATCATGCACTGATCACGTGACTGATCATGCACTGATCTGTTGGCTATCATTCATTGATCACGTGGTTGATCATACCCCGATCACGTGACTGATCATGCACTGATCACGTGGATATCATGCACTGATCACGTGGCTGATCATGCACTGATCACGTGGCTGATCATACACTGATCACCTGGCTGATCATGCACTGATCACCTGTCAGATCGTACACTGATAACGTGGCTGATCATGCACTGATAACCTGACTATCATACACTGATCACGTGACTGATCATGCACTCTTCACGTGCCTGATCATGAACTGATCACGTGGCTGATTATGCACTGATCACGAAGCTGATAATACACTGATCACGAAGCTGATCATACACTGACCTCGGGACTGTGCATGCACTGATCACGTGGCTGATCATGCACTGATCACGTGGCTGATCATACTCTGATCACGAAGATGATCATACACTGACCTCGGGACTGTGCATGCACTGATCACTTGGCTGATCACGCACTGATCACGTTGCTGATAATGCACTGATCACGTGGCTGATCATGCACTGATCAGGTGGCTGATCATACTCTGATCACGTGGCTGAACATGCACTGATCACGTGGCTGATCATACTCTGATCACGAAGCTGATCATACACTAACCACGGGACTGTGCATGCACTTCTAACTTGGCTGATCATGCACTGATCACGTTGCTGATAATGCACTGATCACCTGGCTGATCATGCACTGATCAGGTGGCTGATCATACTCTGATCACGTGGCTGAACATGCACTGATCACGTGGCTGATCATACTCTGATCACGAAGCTGATCATACACTAACCACGGGACTGTGCATGCACTTCTCACTTGGCTGATCATGCACTGATCACTTTGCTGATCATGCACTAATCACGTGGCTGATCATACATTGATCACGTGGCTGATCATGCACTAATCAGGTTAGGGATCATGCACTCATCACATGGCTGATCTTACACTGATCACGTGGCTGATCATGCACTGATCACATGTCTGATCATACACTGATCACGTGGCTGATCATGCACTAATCACGTTGCTTATCATGCACTGATCAGGTTCCATTCATGCACTGATCACGTGGCTGATCATAAACTGATCACGTGACTGCCCATTCACTGATACTGTAACTGATCATGCACTGATCATGTAACTGAGCATGCACTGATCATGTACCTATCATGCATTGATCACTTGGCTACCATGCACTGATCACGTGGCTGATCATACACTGATAACGTGACTGCACATGCACTGATCCCGTCGCTGATCATACAGTGATCACGTAGCTGATCATGCACTGATCACGTGGCAGTTCATGCACTGATCACTAGGCTGATCATGCACTGATAACCTGACTATCATACACTGATCACGTGATGATCATGCACTCTTCACGTGCCTGATCATGCACTGATCACGTGGCTGATCATGCACTGATCACGAAGCTGATCATACACTGATCACGTGACTGTGCTTGCACTGATCCCGTGGCTGGTCATGCACTGATCACGTGGCTGATCATGCACTGATCTGGTGGCTATCATTCATTGATCACGTGGTTGAACATACCGCGATCTCGTGACTGATCATGCACTGATCACGTGGATATCATGCACTGATCACGTGGCTGATCATGCACTGATAACCTGGCTATCGTAAACTAATCACGTGACTGATCATGCACACTTCGCCTGCCTGATCATGAACTGACCAAGTGGCTGATCATGCTCTGATCACGAAGCTGATCATACACTGACCACCTGACTGTGCTTGCACTGATCACGTGGCTGGTCATGCACTGATCACGTGGTTGATCATGCACTAATCACATTGTGGATCATGCACTGACTACGTGGCTGATCACACACTGATTACGTGGCTGATCATGCACTGATCACGTGGCTGATCATACACTGATCACATGACTGATCATGCACTGATCACGTGCCTGAACATGCACTGATCACGTGGCTGATCATGCACTAATTACTTTGCAGATCATGCACTCATCACGTGGCAGATCATGCACTGATAACGTGACTGCACATGCACTGATCCCGTCGCTGATCATACACTGATCATCTGACTGTGCTTGCACTGATCACGTGGCTGGTCATGCAATGATCACGTGGCTGATCACACACTGATTACTTAGCTGATCATGCACTGATCACGTGGCTGATCAAACACTGATCACAGGACAGATCATGCACTGATCACGTGCCTGGTCATGCACTGATCACGTGGCTGATCATGCACTGATCACAAAGCTGATCATACACTGATCACGTGACTGTGCATGCACTGACCACGCGGCTGATCATGCACTGATCACGTGACTGATCATACACTGATCACGTGGCTGATCATGCACTAATCACGTTGGTGATCATGCACTCATCACGGGGCTGAACATGCAGTAATCACGTTGGCGATCATGCACTAATCACGTCGCTGAACCTACACTGAACACGTGGTTGATCATTCACTAATCACGTGGCTGATCATGCACTAATCACGTGGCTGATCATACATTGATCACGTGGCTGATCATGCACTAATCAGGTTGGGGATCATGCACTCATCACATGGCTGATCATACACTGATCACGTGGCTGATCATGCACTAATCACTTTGCTTATCATGCACTGATCAGCTTCCTATCATGCAATGATCACGTGGCTGATCATAAACTGATCACGTGACTGCCCATTCACTGATCCTGTAACTGATCATGCACTGATCATGTAACTGAGCATGCACCGATCATGTACCTATCATGCATTGATCACTTGGCTATCATGCACTGATCACGTGGCAGATCATGCACTGATCACCTGGCTGACCATGCACTGATCACGAAGTTGATCATACACTGATCACGTGACTGTGCTTGCACTGATCACGTGGCTGGTCATGCACTCTTCACGTGCCTGATCATGCACTGATCACGTGGCTGATCATGCACTGATCACGAAGCTGATCATACACTGATCACGTGACTGTGCTTGCACTGATCACGTGGCTGGTCATGCACTGATCACGTGCCTGATCATGCACTAATCACGTTGTGGATCATGCACTGATTCACGTGGCTGATCACACACTGATTACGTGGCTGATCATGCAGTAATCACGTGACTGATCATACACTGATCACATGACTGATCATGCACTGATCACGTACCTGATCATGCAGTGATCTCGTGGCTGATCATACACTGATAACGTGACTGCACATGCACTGTTCACGTAATTGTAGGCAATGATCATGCACCGATCATGTACCTATCCTGCACTGATCACATGTCTATCATGCACTGATCAGTGGCTATCATGCACTAATCATGTTGCGGATCATGCACTGATCACATGGCTGATAATGCACTGATCACGTGGCTGATCATACTCTGATCACGAAGCTGATCATACACTGACCACGGGACTGTCCATGGACTGATCACTTGGCTGATCATGCACTGATCACGTTGCTGATCATGCACTGATCACGTGGCTGATCATGCGCTGATCACATAGCTGATCTTACACTGATCACGTCGCTGATCATGAACTGATCACGTGACTCAGCATGCAGTGATCTCATGTCTGAATGGTGCTGATCATGTGCCTAATCAAGAACTGATCACGTGGCTATAATGCACTGATCATGTGGATGATCATGCACTGATCACTTTACTGATCAGGCCCTGATCACGTGACTGATCATTCACTGATCACGTGGCTATCATGCACTGATCACGTGACTGCACATGCACTGTTCACGTAATTGTAGGCAATGATCACGTGGCTATCATGCCCTGATCACGTGTCTCTCATGCACGGAACACGTGGCTAATCATACACTGATCACGTGAGTGCCCATGCACGAATCACGTGACTGCACATGCACTGATCACATAATTGAAGGCAATGATAACGTGGCTGTCATGCATGGATCACGTGGCTGATCATGCACTGATCACGTGCCTGATCATACAGAGATCCAGTGGCTGATCATGCACTGATCGCGTGGCTGATCATGCGCTGATCATGTAGCTAAACATGCACTAATCACGTTGCTTACCATGCACTGATCACGTGGCTATCATGCACTGATCACGTGGCTGATCATACACTGACGGCCCATACACTGATCACGTGACAGATCATGCACGGATCACGTGGCTATCATGCACTGATCACGTGACTGCGCATGAACTGATCACGTACCTGTTCATGCAATGTTTTCGTGGCTATCATGCACTGATCACGTGGCTGATCATGCATTGTTCATGTGACTGATTATGCACTCATTACGTAGCTGTCATGCACTGATCACATGACTTCGCATGCCATGATCACGTGACTGATCATGCACTGATCACGTGGCTAATCATACATTGATCATGTAACTAATCATGCACTGATCACGAAGTTGATCATACACTGATCACATGACGGTGCATGCACTGATCACGTGGCTGATCATGCACTGATCATGTGGCCGATCATGCACTAATCACGTGGTTGATCATACACTAACCACGTGGCTGATCATGCACTAATCACCTTGCGGATCTTGCACTTCTCACGTGGCTGATCATACACTGATGATGTTGCTGATCATGCATGGATCACGTGGCTGATCGTACACTAATCACGTGGCTAATCATGCACTAATCACGTTGCTTATCATGCACTGATCACGTGGCTATCATGCACTGATCACGTGTCTATCATGCACTGAACACGTGGCTGATCATACACTGATCACGTGACTGCCCATGCACTAATCAGGTGACTGCACATTCACTGATCACGTAATTGAAGGCAATGATAACGTGGCTATAATGCACTGATCACGTGGCTTAGCATGCACTGCTCATGTGACTGAGCATGCACTGATCACGTAGATATCATGCACTGATCACTTGTCTATCATGCACTGAACACATGGCTGATCATATCTGATCACGTGACTGCACATGCACTGATCACGTGGCTGATCACGCACTGATTACGTGGCTGATCATGCACTGATCACGTAGCTATCATGCACTGATCACATGCCTATCATGCACTGATCCCATGGCTGATCATGCACTGATTTCGAGACTGATCATGCACTGGTCACGTGGCTATCATGCACTGATCACCTGGCTGATCATACCCTGATCACGTGACTTATCAAGCACTGATCACGTGCCTGAACATGCACTTATCAGGTGACTGATCTTGCACTGATCTCGTGACTGATCATGCACTGATCACGTGGCTGATCATGCACTGATCACGTGGCTGATCATGCACTGATCACGAAGCTGATCAAACACTGATCACGTGACTGTGCATGCACTGATCACATGGCTGATCATGCTCTGATCACATGGCTGATCATGCACTGATCACGTGGCTGACCATGCACTGATCACTAAGCTGATCATACACTGATCACGTGACTGTGCATGCACTGATCACATGGCTGATCATGCACTGATAACGTGGCTATCATGCACTGATGACGTGACTGCGCATGCACTGATGACGTGGCTGATCGGGCACTGATCACATGGCTGATCATGCACTGATCATGATGCTGATCGTACACTGATCACGAAGCTGGTCATAAACTGATCACGTGATTCTGCATGCACTGATCACATGGCTGATCATGCTCTGATCACATGGCTATCATGCACTGATCACGTGACTGCGCATGCACTGAGACGTGGCTGATCGGGCCTGATCACGTGTTTATCAGGCAGTGATCAGTGACTGACAGGCGCTGAACATGGGACTGTGCACGCACTGATCACGTGGCTGATCAGGAACTGACCACCTGACTGCGCATGCAGTGATCACGTGGCTGCTCGTTCACTGATCACGTGTTTATCATACGGTGATCACGTGACTGAGAGCCGCTGATCACGTGACTGAGAGCCGCTGATCACGTGACTGTGCCGTCAGTGATCACGTGGCTGATCATGCACTGATATCGTGACTGAGCATGCACTGATCATTTGCCAGGAGGCGGTGAGGCATTCCACTCTGGACAAAGGTCATGAGAAAGGAGGCTCGGCATACGCAAATGCGGGATCGAGCCTCAGGAGTCCACCCGGATATTATCGAGCAACTCCCCCCCAAAAAAACCAGAGTCTGCATACTTTCTTGCTTTGTGCTCTCACCTCTGATTTCACTGGGGGCTGTCCCCCACCACCATCTCGCTCTCTCTGTCAAAGAGTTAACTTACAGCTCCAATTCATAAAGTTCCTTGTCATTCTTCCCTTGAAGTTCCAGCTGTGTCTCCATCTGAAACGCGGAACCAACCACGCTTACTAATTGTGCCTGGCCTGCTAAGCCCCACTCGAGAAGGTGTCTAGGGTGAGGAACCTTCCGCTATTCGAGAGGGCGCCTTCGGCCTACGTAAGTGGTGCAAACTTCTTGTCTTGAAGTTTGATTTGTCTCCCGCGTAAAGCAAGCTATTCAGTCTCTTTTCTGCACCAAATTTTCCTACAGAGCTATCCTCATAATATTATTCTTGACATCTCTGATGAGCATATAAATAGTCGCCTAGGCCATCTCTCCTTCGAATACCCTGGATCAGCTGGGACTGGTCCCCGGCAGGTGGCGCCCGAACAGGGACCTCAGGAGGCAATGCTCATAGAGCTGAGCAGACACGAACCACGCAATCAGCAGGCAATAAGCATGGAGCTCAGCAGTGACGAATCATGCTGCTCAACTGGCAATAATCAAGCACGTGACCAGGCAGGAATCACGCAGCTCAGCTGGCAATTTTCATACAGATGAGGTGGCAGGAATCACGCAGCTCAGCAGGCCCTGATCACGTGACTCTGCAGGCACTGATCACGTGGCTGATCAAGTACAGATCACGTGACTGAGCATGCACTGATCACGTGGCTATCATGCACTGATCACGTGTCTATCATGCATGAACACGTGGCTGATCATACACTGATCACGTGACTGCCCATTCACGAATCACGTGACTGCACATTCACTGATCACGTAATTGAAGGCAATGATAACGTGGCTGTCATGCACTGATCACGTGGCTGATCATACACTGATCACGTGACTGCACATGCACTGATCACGTGGCTGATCATACAGTGATCACGTAGCTGATCATGCACTGATTACGTGGTTGATCATGCACTGATCATGTAGCTATCATGCACTGATCACATGGCTATCATGGGCTGATCCCCTGGCTGATCATGCACTGATCTCGAGACTGATCATGCACTGGTAATGTGGCTATTATGCACTGATGACCTGGCTGATCATACACTGATCAAGTGACTGATCATGCACTGATCACTTGCCTGATCAGGCACTCATAACGTGACTGATCATGCACTGATCACGTGGCTATCATGCACAGATCACATGACTGATCATGCACTAGTCACGTGGCTATCATGCACTGATTACTTGCCTGATCATGCACTTATCACGTGACTGATCATGCACTGATCACGTGGCTATCATGCACAGATCACATGACTGATCATGCACTAGTCACGTGGCTATCATGCACTGATTACTTGCCTGATCATGCACTTATCACGTGACTGATCATGCACTGATCACGTGGCTATCATGCACTGATCACCTGGCTGATCATACAATGATCACGTGACTGATCATGCACTGACCACGTGACTGAGCATGCACTGATCACCTGACAGATCATGCACTGATCAGGTGGCTGTCATGCACTGATCACGTGTCTATCATGCACTGATCACGTTACTGCGCATGAACTGAACACGTACCTGTTCATGCACTGTTTACGTGGCTATCATGCACTGATCCCGTAGCTGATCATGCATTGATCACGTGACTGATTATGCACTGATTGTGTAGCTGTCATGCACTGATCACATGACTGCACATGCCATGATTACGTGACTGATCATGCACTGATCACGTGACTGATCATGCACTGATTAATCATGTACTGGTCACGTGGCTATCATGCACTGATCACGTGTCTATCATGCATGAACACGTGGCTGATCATACACTGATCACGTGACTGCCCATTCACGAATCACGTGACTGCACATTCACTGATCACGTAATTGAAGGCAATGATAACGTGGCTGTCATGCACTGATCACGTGGCTGATCATACACTGATCACGTGACTGCACATGCACTGATCACGTGGCTGATCATACAGTGATCACGTAGCTGATCATGCACTGATTACGTGGTTGATCATGCACTGATCATGTAGCTATTATGCACTGATCACATGGCTATCATGGGCTGATCCCCTGGCTGATCATGCACTGATCTCGAGACTGATCATGCACTGGTAACGTGGCTATCATGCACTGATGACCTGGCTGATCATACACTGATCAAGTGACTGATCATGCACTGATCACTTGGCTATCATGCACAGATCACATGACTGATCATGCACTAGTCACGTGGCTATCATGCACTGATTACTTGCCTGATCATGCACTTATCACGTGACTGATCATGCACTGATCACGTGGCTATCATGCACTGATCACCTGGCTGATCATACAATGATCACGTGACTGATCATGCACTGACCACGTGACTGAGCATGCACTGATCACCTGACAGATCATGCACTGATCAGGTGGCTGTCATGCACTGATCACGTGTCTATCATGCACTGATCACGTTACTGCGCATGAACTGAACACGTACCTGTTCATGCACTGTTTACGTGGCTATCATGCACTGATCCCGTAGCTGATCATGCATTGATCACGTGACTGATTATGCACTGATTGTGTAGCTGTCATGCACTGATCACATGACTGCACATGCCATGATTACGTGACTGATCATGCACTGATCACGTGACTGATCATGCACTGATTAATCATGTACTGGTCACGTGGCTATCATGCACTGATCACGTGGCTGATCATACACTGATTACGTGACTGAACATGCAGAGATCACGTGGCTATCATGCACTGATCACTTGATTGTGCAGGCAATAATCACGTGGATGATCATGCATTTATCACGTTGCTGATCATGCACTAATCACATGGCTGATCTTGAACTGATCACGTGATTTAGCATGCAGTGATCTCGTGTCTGAATGGTGCTGATCATGTGACTAATCAAGAACTGATCACGTGGCTATCATGCACTGATGATGTACCTCAGGAGGCAATAACCAAAGAGCTGAGCAGGCACGAATCACGCAATCAGCAGGCAATAATCATGGACCTCAGCTGTGATGAATCATGCTGCTCAGCTGGCAATCATCAAGCAGCTGAATAGGCAGGGATCAGACGGCTCAGCTGACAATTGTCAAGCAGATGAGCAGGCAGGAATCACGCAGCTCAGCTGGCAATTGTCAAGCAGCTGAGCAGACAGGAAAAACGCAGCTCAGTAGGCCCTGATCACGTGACTGAGCATGCAGTGTTCACGTGGCTGATCATGCACTGATCACGTGGCTATCATGCACTGATGATATGCCTCAGGAGGCAATAATCAAAGAGCTGAGCAGGCACAAATCACGCAGTCAGCAGGCAACAATCATGGACATCAGCTGTGATGAATCATGCTGCTCAGCTGGCAATAATCAAGCAGCTGAGCAGGCAGGAATCACAGGGCTCAGCTGGCAAAAGTCAAGCAGAGGAGCAGGCAGGAATCACGCAGCTCAGCTGGCAATAATCAAGCAGCTGAGCAGGCAGGAATCACACGGCTCAGCTGGCAAATGTCAAGCCGATGAGCATGCAGGTATGACGCAGCCCAGCTGGCAATTTAACAGCAGATGAGCAGGCAGGAATCACGCAACTGAGCTGGCAATTATCAAGCCAATGAGCAGTTAGGAATCACGCAGCTCACCTGGCAGTTATCAAGCAGATGAGAAGGCAGGAATCACGCAGCTCAGCTGGCAATAATAACGCAGATGAGCAACCAGGAATCACGCAGCTCAACTGGCAATTATCAAGCCGATGAGCAGGCAGGAATCACACATCTCAGCTGCCAATTATCAAGCCGATGAGCACGCAGGAATCACTCCGCTCAGCTGGCGATTATCAAGCCGATGAGCAGGCAGTAATCACACAGCTCATCTGGCACTTGTCAAGCAGGTGAGCAGACAGGAAAAACGCAGCTCAGTAGGCCCTGATCACGTGACTGCGCATGCACTGATCATGTGGATGATCTTACACTGATCACGTTACTGATCACACACTGATCACGTGACTGATCATGCACTGATAACGTGGCTATCATGCACTGATCACGTGACTGCACATGCACTGATCACGTAATTGTAGGCAATGATCACGTGGCTGATCATGCACTGCTTATGTGACTGAGCATGCACTGATCACGTAGCTATCATGCATTGATCACTTGGCTATCATGCACTGAACACGTGGCTGATCAAACACTGATCACGTGACTGCACATGCACTGATCACGTGCCTGATCATACAGAGATCAAGTGGCTGATCATGCACTGATTACGTGGCTGATCATGCACAGATCAAGTAGCTTTCATGCACTGATCACATGGCTATCATGCACTGATCACATGGCTGATCATGAACTTATCACGTGACTAATCATGCACTAGTCATGTGGTTATCATGCACTGATCACGTGGCTGGTCATACACTGATCACGTGACTGATCATGCACTGATCACGTGCCTGATCATGCACTGATCACGTGCCTGATCATGCACTAATCACGAAGCTGATCATACAATGATCATGTGACTGTTCATGCACTGATCACTTGGCTGATCATGCACTGATCACGTGGCTGATCATTCACTGAAAACCTGGCTATCATACACTGATCATGTGCCTGATCATGCACTCCTCACGTGCCTGATCATGCACTGATCACGTGCCTGATCATGCACTAATCACGAAGCTGATCATACAATGATCATGTGACTGTTCATGCACTGATCACTTGGCTGATCATGCACTGATCACGTGGCTGATCATTCACTGAAAACCTGGCTATCATACACTGATCATGTGCCTGATCATGCACTCCTCACGTGCCTGATCATGCACTGATCACGTGGCTGATCATACACTGATCACGTGATTGATCCTGCACTGATCATGTGACTGGTCATGCACTGATCACGTGACTATCATGCACTGATCACATGGCTGGTCATACACTGATCACGTGCCTGGTCATGCACAGATTACATGACTGATCATGCACTGATCACGTGACTGATCATGCACTGATCACGTGGCTATCATGCACTACTCACGTGGCTGATCATGCAATGATCATGTAGCTACCATGTACCAGTCACGTGACTGATCATACACCCATCAGGTGACTGATCATGCACTGATCACGTGACTGATCATGCACTAGTCATGTAGTTATCATGCACTGATCACGTGGCTGATCATAAACTGATCACGTGACTGATCATGCACTGATCACCTGCCTGATCATGCACTGATCACGTGCTTGATCATGCACTGATCATTTGCCAGGAGGCGGTGAGGCATTCCACTCTGGACAAAGGTTATGAGAAAGGAGGCTCGGCATACGCAAATGCGGGATCGAGCCTCAGGAGTCAACCTGGATATTCTCGAGCAACTCCCCCCCAAAAAAACCAGAGTCTGCATGCTTTCTTGCTTTGTGCTCTCACCTCTGATTTCACTGGGGGCTGTCCCCCACCACCATCTGGCTCTCTCTGTCAAAGAGTTAACTTACAGCTCCAATTCATAAAGTTCCTTGTCATTCTTCCCTTGAAGTTCCAGCTGTGTCTCCATCTGAAACGCGGAACCAACCACGCTTACTAATTGTACCTGGCCTGCTAAGCCCCACTCGAGAAGGTGTCTAGGGTGAGGAACCTTCCGCTATTCGAGAGGGCACCTGCGGCCTACGTAAGTGGTGCAAACTTCTTGTCTTGAAGTTTGATTTGTCTCCCGCGTAAAGCAAGCTACTCAGTCTCTTTTCTCCACCGAATTTTCCTACTGAGCTATCCTCATACTATTATTCTTGACATCTCTGATGAGCATATAAATAGTCGCCTAGGCCATCTCTCCTTCGAATACCCTGGATCAGCTGGGACTGGTCCCCGGCAGGTGGCGCCCGAACAGGGACCTCAGGAGGCAATGCTCATAGAGCTGAGCAGACACGAACCACGCAATCAGCAGGCAATAAGCATGGAGCTCAGCAGTGATGAATCATGCTGCTCAACTGGCAATAATCAAGCACGTGACCAGGCAGGAATCACGCAGCTCAGCTGGCAATTGTCATGCAGATGAGCGGGCAGGAATCACGCAGCTCAGCTGGCAATTGTCATACAGATGAGGTGGCAGGAATCACGCAGCTCAGCAGGCCCTGATCACGTGACTCTGCAGGCACTGATCACGTGGCTGATCAAGTACAGATCACGTGACTGAGCATGCACTGATCACGTGGCTATCATGCACTGATCACGTGTCTATCATGCATGAACACGTGGCTGATCATACACTGATCACGTGACTGCCCATTCACGAATCACGTGACTGCACATTCACTGATCACGTAATTGAAGGCAATGATAACGTGGCTGTCATGCACTGATCACGTGGCTGATCATACACTGATCACGTGACTGCACATGCACTGATCACGTGGCTGATCATACAGTGATCACGTAGCTGATCATGCACTGATTACGTGGTTGATCATGCACTGATCATGTAGCTATTATGCACTGATCACATGGCTATCATGGGCTGATCCCCTGGCTGATCATGCACTGATCTCGAGACTGATCATGCACTGGTAACGTGGCTATCATGCACTGATGACCTGGCTGATCATACACTGATCAAGTGACTGATCATGCACTGATCACTTGGCTATCATGCACAGATCACATGACTGATCATGCACTAGTCACGTGGCTATCATGCACTGATTACTTGCCTGATCATGCACTTATCACGTGACTGATCATGCACTGATCACGTGGCTATCATGCACTGATCACCTGGCTGATCATACAATGATCACGTGACTGATCATGCACTGACCACGTGACTGAGCATGCACTGATCACCTGACAGATCATGCACTGATCAGGTGGCTGTCATGCACTGATCACGTGTCTATCATGCACTGATCACGTTACTGCGCATGAACTGAACACGTACCTGTTCATGCACTGTTTACGTGGCTATCATGCACTGATCCCGTAGCTGATCATGCATTGATCACGTGACTGATTATGCACTGATTGTGTAGCTGTCATGCACTGATCACATGACTGCACATGCCATGATTACGTGACTGATCATGCACTGATCACGTGACTGATCATGCACTGATTAATCATGTACTGGTCACGTGGCTATCATGCACTGATCACGTGGCTGATCATACACTGATTACGTGACTGAACATGCAGAGATCACGTGGCTATCATGCACTGATCACTTGATTGTGCAGGCAATAATCACGTGGATGATCATGCATTTATCACGTTGCTGATCATGCACTAATCACATGGCTGATCTTGAACTGATCACGTGATTTAGCATGCAGTGATCTCGTGTCTGAATGGTGCTGATCATGTGACTAATCAAGAACTGATCACGTGGCTATCATGCACTGATGATGTACCTCAGGAGGCAATAACCAAAGAGCTGAGCAGGCACGAATCACGCAATCAGCAGGCAATAATCATGGACCTCAGCTGTGATGAATCATGCTGCTCAGCTGGCAATCATCAAGCAGCTGAATAGGCAGGGATCAGACGGCTCAGCTGACAATTGTCAAGCAGATGAGCAGGCAGGAATCACGCAGCTCAGCTGGCAATTGTCAAGCAGCTGAGCAGACAGGAAAAACGCAGCTCAGTAGGCCCTGATCACGTGACTGAGCATGCAGTGTTCACGTGGCTGATCATGCACTGATCACGTGGCTATCATGCACTGATGATATGCCTCAGGAGGCAATAATCAAAGAGCTGAGCAGGCACAAATCACGCAGTCAGCAGGCAACAATCATGGACATCAGCTGTGATGAATCATGCTGCTCAGCTGGCAATAATCAAGCAGCTGAGCAGGCAGGAATCACAGGGCTCAGCTGGCAAAAGTCAAGCAGAGGAGCAGGCAGGAATCACGCAGCTCAGCTGGCAATAATCAAGCAGCTGAGCAGGCAGGAATCACACGGCTCAGCTGGCAAATGTCAAGCCGATGAGCATGCAGGTATGACGCAGCCCAGCTGGCAATTTAACAGCAGATGAGCAGGCAGGAATCACGCAACTGAGCTGGCAATTATCAAGCCAATGAGCAGTTAGGAATCACGCAGCTCACCTGGCAGTTATCAAGCAGATGAGAAGGCAGGAATCACGCAGCTCAGCTGGCAATAATAACGCAGATGAGCAACCAGGAATCACGCAGCTCAACTGGCAATTATCAAGCCGATGAGCAGGCAGGAATCACACATCTCAGCTGCCAATTATCAAGCCGATGAGCATGCAGGAATCACTCCGCTCAGCTGGCGATTATCAAGCCGATGAGCAGGCAGTAATCACACAGCTCATCTGGCACTTGTCAAGCAGGTGAGCAGACAGGAAAAACGCAGCTCAGTAGGCCCTGATCACGTGACTGTGCATGCACTGATCATGTGGATGATCTTACACTGATCACGTTACTGATCACACACTGATCACGTGACTGATCATGCACTGATAACGTGGCTATCATGCACTGATCACGTGACTGCACATGCACTGATCACGTAATTGTAGGCAATGATCACGTGGCTGATCATGCACTGCTTATGTGACTGAGCATGCACTGATCACGTAGCTATCATGCATTGATCACTTGGCTATCATGCACAGAACACGTGGCTGATCATACACTGATCACCTGGCTGATCATGCACTGATCAGGTGGCTGATCATACTCTGATCACGTGGCTGAACATGCACTGATCACGTGGCTGATCATACTCTGATCACGAAGCTGATCATACACTAACCACGGGACTGCGCATGCACTTCTCACTTGGCTGATCATGCACTGATCACGTTGCTGATAATGCACTGATCACGTGGCTGATCATACTCTGATCACGTGGCTGAACATGCACTGATCACGTGGCTGATCATACTCTGATCACGTGGCTGATCATGCACTAATCAGGTTAGGGATCATGCACTCATCACATGGCTGATCTTACACTGATCACGTGGCTGATCATGCACTGATCACATGTCTGATCATACACTGATCACGTGGCTGATCATGCACTAATCACGTTGCTTATCATGCACTGATCAGGTTCCTATCATGCACTGATCACGTGGCTGATCATAAACTGATCACGTGACTGCCCATTCACTGATACTGTAACTGATCATGCACTGATCATGTAACTGAGCATGCACCGATCATGTACCTATCATGCATTGATCACTTGGCTACCATGCACTGATCACGTGGCTGATCATACACTGATAACGTGACTGCACATGCACTGATCCCGTCGATGATCATACAGTGATCACGTAGCTGATCATGCACTGATCACGTGGCAGTTCATGCACTGATCACTAGGCTGATCATGCACTGATAACCTGACTATCATACACTGATCACGTGATGATCATGCACTCTTCACGTGCCTGATCATGCACTGATCACGAAGCTGATCATACACTGATCACGTGACTGTGCTTGCACTGATCCCGTGGCTGGTCATGCACTGATCACGTGGCTGATCATGCACTGATCTGGTGGCTATCATTCATTGATCACGTGGTTGAACATACTCCGATCTCGTGACTGATCATGCACTGATCACGTGGATATCATGCACTGATCATGTGGCTGATCATGCACTGATCACCTGGCTGATCATGCACTGATAACCTGGCTATCGTAAACTAATCACGTGACTGATCATGCACACTTCGCGTGCCTGATCATGAACTGACCAAGTGGCTGATCATGCTATGATCACGAAGCTGATTCATACACTGGACCACCTGAACTGTGCTTGCAACTGATCAGTGCCGGTCCATAGACTGGATGAGTGGGTTGATCGATGCACTAATACCTTGTGGATCAT